>NC_053116.1:42063594-42073594 GCF_010015445.1 Perca fluviatilis
TGTTCAGTGGATCACAGACTGGTATAAGTCAACATTTATTCAGGAGATGCTATAAAATTGAAATAAAACACCCAAAATGCAAAGAAAGTAATCATTAAATTTACCTGCGAAGAACGCTGCATGGTTTCTATACAACGTACATCCATGCACCCAAGTTATTTTGGGGCATTTTGGTTGAAAGAAATCCATATTTCTTTTAAATAAATGTTTTTTAAACTTAGAAAACGGGTTAAATTTCACCAGAGGACAACACAAGGGTTAAGTTTTTAAAGCTTTTTCAAGGTTTTTGTTACCTTACTCCCTGGACTTAGAAGGACTTGGAAAAGCAGCATTTGACGCTAAAACATACCTGTACATATTTTGGGATTTGAATACATAACGAACACTACTGGAAAGCAACAGAATGATATAAAAACCTAAAGAAAAGAAAAGAGGAAAAAAAGGAAATGGACTCGCCCTAACCAGGCTTGGACATCCCATAGCCTAGTTATTGGCAGGTAATCTTTGAAAAGCAGCCTCTTAATTTAGAGTACGTTTCAAAATGAAGAGTATCTGTCTCATGCACACACACACACACACACACACACACACACACGCACAGACACACACAGACGCACACACACACACGCACAGACACACACAGACAGAAGCACATACACACACACACACACACACACACACAGACACATACACACACACACACACAGACAGACAAGCACTACAGACACACACATACATACGCAGACACACACACACACACACACACACACAGACAGAAGCACATACACACACACATAGATGCACACACACACACACACATACACACACACACACAGACAAAACACGCACAGGAAACACACATACGCACAGACACACACACAACAAGACAGAAGCACATACACACACATATAGATGCACACACACACACACACACACACACACACACACACACACAAACACACACACACACACACAGACAGACACGCACAGACACACACATACGCACGCAGAATACACACACACACACACACACACACACACACACACACACAGACAGAAGCACATACACACACACATAGATGCACACACACACACACACATACACACACACACACAGACAGACACGCACAGACACACACATACGCACAGACACACACACACACACACACAGACAGAAGCACATACACACACATATAGATGCACACACACACACACACACACACACACACAAACACACACACAAACACACACACACAAACACACACACACACACACACACACACACACACCCCTTTCCTCTTCCAGGTGAGGGGAGGCTCTCGTTGTTCGTGTCACTTCCAATCTCGCAGCTGCCTCAATCTGCCTCGCGATCTGCCTCATATGGTTGTCATAGCGACTCTCCGGGGATTATAACAAGGTATTATGGGATGTCTAGTGTCTCGAGCTGCAGGAACACGGTGTTAACACACACACACACACACACACACACACACACACACACAGCGGCGAAGCTCAGCGCAGCGTAAGCGTCTCTCTGCTTGTTCCAGCCTCGTGTTAACACTCACACATGACAACATGATGAGCAGAGCAGCGGAAGAGGAGAGTCAGTTGTCACGGCGCGCGCTCTCTCTCTCTCTCTCTCTCTCTCTCTCTCTCTCTCTCTCTCTCTCGCCGAGGATGTCTGCAGGATTAAAGCAGGACTGATAAAGAACAAGCGCAGCAACAAGGACTCGTGATAGATGTGGTTGCACGCTGCACTGATGCACCACATAGCCGGTCTCCCTCTTTCTTTCTTTCTTCTTCCTGGTTCTTACAGAGCAGCCTCTAGCTGCCGCTGTACACAGAGTTTCAGCCTGTTCTCACGGTCCATTCGTACATAAAGCTACGAAAAGTAAAGCTCTGTAGTTGGTGTGTATTCCACGTATCTATTACTGTCAGCAGCACGTTGACTGCTGCTGGATAAGAGTGTAAGAGTGTAGTGGGGCTGGCTCCTAAAAACACAGAGCTTTAAAGAGGGGGAGCAGAGTTGTCCTGAAGAAGTTAAGGAGAAAACACAAGACTTTCACCCAGGAAACAGGTGTTCATGTCCTGGAGAAGTTAAAGGTCCCATGACATTCTCATTCATGACATTCATGCTCTTTGGATGCTTTTAGACCTTATGGTCCCCTAATACTGTATCTGAAGTCTCTTTTATATAGACCGTAGTGGTCCCCTAATACTGTATCTGAAGTCTCTTTTATATAGACCTTAGTGGTCCCCTAATACTGTATCTGAAGTCTCTTTTATATAGACCTTAGTGGTCCCCTAATACTGTATCTGAAGTCTCTTTTATATAGACCTTAGTGGTCCCCTAATACTGTATCTGAAGTCTCTTTTATATAGACCTTAGTGGTCCCCTAATACTGTATCTGAAGTCTCTTTTATATAGACCTTAGTGGTCCCCTAATACTGTATCTGAAGTCTCTTTTATATAAGACCTTAGTGGTCCCCTAATACTGTATCTGAAGTCTCTTTTATATAGACCTTAGTGGTCCCCTAATACTGTATCTGAAGTCTCTTTTATATAGACCTTAGTGGTCCCCTAATACTGTATCTGAAGACTCTTTTATATAGACCTTAGTGGTCCCCTAATACTGTATCTGAAGTCTCTTTTATATAGACCTTAGTGGTCCCCTAATACTGTATCTGAAGACTCTTTTATATAGACCTTAGTGGTCCCCTAATACTGTATCTGAAGTCTCTTTTATATAGACCTTAGTGGTCCCCTAATACTGTATCTGAAGTCTCTTTTATATAGACCTTAGTGGTCCCCCTAATACTGTATCTGAAGTCTCTTTTATATAGACCTTAGTGGTCCCCTAATACTGTATCTGAAGTCTCTTTATATAGACCTTAGTGGTCCCCCTAATACTGTATCTAAAGTCTCTTTTATATAGACCTTAGTGGTCCCCTAATACTGTATCTGAAGTCTCTTTTATATAGACCTTAGTGGTCCCCTAATACTGTATCTGAAGTCTCTTTTATATAGACCTTAGTGGTCCCCTAATACTGTATCTGAAGACTCTTTTATATAGACCTTAGTGGTCCCCTAATACTGTATCTGAAGTCTCTTTTATATAGACCTTAGTGGTCCCCTAATACTGGTCTTGACCAACTGCCACTTTGCTCGTTTGAAAGCCATGATGTCTCTCTCTCTCTCATGGGGGGGCCAAATTCTCTGGGCGGGCAAAGCAGAGAAAGGGGAGGTAACCTTGCTCCTTATGACCTCATAAGGAGAAGATTCCTGATTGGTCCATCTGAGCTTTCATTTTCTCAAAGGCAGAGCAGGATACCCAGGGCTCGGTTTACACCTATCACCATTTCTAGCCACTGGGGGGCCATAGGCAGGCTGGGGGGGACTCATATTAATGTTAAAAAAACCTCAGAAAGTGAAATTTTCACTTTCACCCAGGAAACAGGAGTCCATGTCCCGGCAGTACTACTAAAGGGGACCTGTGTTTTAACCCTAACCATAATCTTTTGTTCTAATCTTAACTAGTCGCTTTGGTGACTGAAGTTAATTGTCGTAGCTGCAGGACTCTCACCTTTTGTCAGGTAAACTTCTCTAAAACAACCGAGCTGTGCGACCGTGTCAGTCAGAACGGAGGAAGTCTGATTGGACGAGAAGCGAAACGTCTTCCAAAATCACCGCGAATTTTCGTACAACATCGCACAAACCCGTTCATGAGAGGCTCATCGAGGCTCCTCTCGACCACTGTCCAAAAAGTATCCGCTAAAGTAAAGCTAAACTAAATGTGCTTCCCTGTCACAGCAGGTCAGTGTTCCTCAAACAGCTTGAAATGAATTCTTCAGATCAGGGAGGAACTTTTTCTGTCAGGATCCTTCAACATGATAAAGGGATAAAAAAAACTACAAGATTAGAAAAGTGTGGATTTTTACACAGCAAAGGCTCACTGGTGTCAACCAGATTATCATAATAATGAGGTGTAACTAACAGACACACACACACACACACACACACACACACACACACACACACACACACACACACACACACACACACACACACACTAACAGACACACACATATTTCTAGGTTTAATAATGCACAAACAATGAAACACTTTCAGGTTTACAACATCATTTCAGAACGTGTGCACACTTACAAATAGTGCATACTGTATAGCGCGCACACACACACACACACACACACACAGACACACACACACACACACACACACACACACACACACACACACACACACACACACACACAGATTAGCCGCCTCTATCAGCTGTGGTATCGCGTCAGCCTGGTTGTGATGTTAAAAGCTCAGCCTTTGGGCTGTATGTTAAACAGATAAGGAGTGGAGCATGTTAGGGATTAAAACTACAAGACACACACACACACACACACACACACACACACACACACACACACACACACACACACCCAACCCGAGGGAGAGAATTCAGCGATAACCCAGTCATTATCATACTTTCATAATTCCATTTAATAATTCAGTTTAGCCGCGGCAGCAGCTGGATGTTGAGGAATAATTGAAGTTGGCTGTGGTGAAAAAAAATCTCAGGATGAATTATGAGGAATCGCAGCGCTAATAATGTAAAGGTACATTATGAGGAATAATTTAGCTTCAGAAAAGCTCAAAGGCAAATCATAAGAAGTTATATAGATAACCAAATCCTGATCCTGAGACCAAATGTGACCAGATTTAGACCTTACACTTGGGGTGGGGGGTGGGAGTCTGGGGCTCGAATGTTTTCTCAAAAGAAGAGGTCAAAAAAACTGGTTTCAAAATTACTTATGCTGTTTTTGCCAAATTCCCATCCTACGTATGTTATGTAGCATCACTTCTAAAATATAGTAACAGACCGTTTTTTTCTAGGTGGGAGTAGGAGTAGAAATCTAGACGCCCCCTAGCCAGGGTCAGTCTAGCAACTCTCCGTTGGCTTTGCGAGCTGGAAAAACCAAACTCTAGTCAGGCCAATCACATCGTGTATAGAGTCAGTGGGCGGGGCTTATGGCTGCTGCTGCTGCTGGTAGAGAACAGAGGCCTTCTGAAGACTTGGAGTTCAGCTTTTCTTTGAGAAAAGAACAAAGAACGGCACTGAAGTCATTCTTAATAAAGGAAGATGTGATCGGAGTTTAAAGTTTAATCTATCAACTAGCATTGCTCTGATTGGTTGGAGCGCTATCCTATTGCGTGCAGATGGAATTTGAAATACAACCGTTGATCCCGCCCCTCAGATTGAGCCCTGACCAATGGGGAGTTGCCAGACCTCAACATCTGGATGTGGGGCTGGCTCGTCAGGCTAGTAAAAATCCTCAACACTTGCGGTGTTCTGGTTCGCGAACGATTGAAGACAGTTGGATGAAGGCTCTCCGAGACGTTTTCCTTCGCAACTATAATGTTATTTCCCAAATGTTATACAGATTTTTAGGCATTATTTTGTCAAATATCTTGAAAAATAGTGCATATAGCTGCTTTAAATGGGAGAAAAAATCTCTCCCACCCCCCATGTCTCAGCCTCTGTACTTGGCGGGTGTATTTCTGTGGACCCAAAGACTTGCAGTATCCAAGTGTGTGCAATAGAGACATAATGTAATGTAATGCAACTCTTGGATGGGTTTGAGCCCGGACAATCTGTGGATGTAATGGGTGCTGATGTACTGTGAGGGTCTGTATGTTTTGGATGATTTACGTGCGTTAGCTTTACTTACAGACAAACAGTCAGCCTAAAATTTGCATTTAGATATTTGACTTGGCTACAAAAGGCTTGGCTGCAAACGTTAACGTGGGACATAACGTTAGCTTGGTGTCAGGAGCCCACAGTCTTCCCATTCTCCCTGCCTCGGTATTTGAAGATGTGTTTTGTCTATGAGAGTATTCACACAAAGTTTAGTACGTCCACATGCATTTTCAACCTTATTTCCAAAGATGTGTTCAGAGAAAGTCAGCCTTGAACCTTGAGCAGCTCCTACCTGTAAAATGTGACTGCCCAGGTGAGGCTCGAAGATGTCCGAGGCGACCACGCTGGGAGACCTCCTTCGCTGGGTACCGATAGCTAAACACACACACAGACACACACAAGGAGAGAGAAAGCACAAGACAGGACAGAAGAAGACCGGTGAGACTCAGACACATTGATACGAGCAAAGCTACACACACACACACACACACACACACACACACACAAAAATATGCATTCACACACACACTAACGTTCATAGAGCCTAGCGTGACAAACACACATGGCACAGGACAACAGGAACCAGTAAGATCAGCTCTGCAGAACATTATTGAACAGTGTGACGAGTTAGCATTGTTAGCCCTCCTTATTGAAACCAATGGGAACCATTAGCTTCATGCTAACAACAATACCCTGTGGTTTACGTGAGGAGCTGATAATGCTAACAAGTCCAATTCAGTGAGGTCAACCAGCAGCAAAAACTTTGTATTAAAAGTACGATACATTTTAAGCAGACAACATAACAGCATTGCTGTGCAATGCCAGGGTTATTCCAGTTCAAGTCTAACATCAAGGATGCACATTTTGGATGATCAATGCTGGATCGAAACTAGACGTGACACAGGCAGTGTTGTGCCTGAATGCGTTCATTGAACGATAGTTTGTGAACTCATATTTTGGGCGAACGTGAACTGTAACGTACCGCATTACCGCCTGATGAACGTTACCGTGAACTCCTTCGTTCTGGTGTCTGTGAACGCCACGCTCTCTCAGTTTAACTTCGTCCAATAGGGCGCCAGATTTCTACAGAGCCTTGCAGGCTGAAAACCACGGCTAAAAAGGACCACAATGGAAATAAGTTTGTAACTTTCTTGTGTTATCCTCGACAGTTCTGATAAATGTACAATGTCGCTGTGTTGGCATTTTGTTATGCATTTATTTCTGTTACTGTCTAATAAATAAATCAATCAATCAATCAAAAACACACCGTAAACAGGCCTTCATATGTAGCGGGAAAAAAACACCCAATCTGGCAACACCAGCCAACCAGTGTCTCACCGCCGCATGGGGTCATCCAATCAGAAAGCAGCGTGGAGGCTTCGTACGATCATTTAAACACGTTTTATGACGAGGTCGGTGAGGATGGAAACATCTGACATTTCTGGGCAAACTTTGCCTGCTAGCTTTCAGACAGAAAATCAGCACTTCAGTCCCATCCACAGCAAACCACACACACACACACACACACACACAGCAAACCACACACACACACACACACACACACACAGCAAACCACACACACACACACACACACACACACACCGCCACAGCAAACCACACACACACAAACACACACACACACACACACACACACACACACACGTCAACAGCAAACCACACACACACACACACACACACACACACACACACACACACACACACACACACACACACACAGACACACACAGCAGACCTGAAACGGCACATTGAACTGGTTGGATATGAAGATGAAATCTGACATTTGGTATTCTTACTGAAATATCCCTGATGGAATCAATGCCAGACAGTTTTGTGTTTTAACCCTTTAATGAATTTGTATGCGCTGTTGTTTTTACGGTTATTAGTTGTTAGACATCGGGAGCTTTGCACTCGTATACGGGGAATTACGGTAGCTGCTCCGTACAGGGAGATATGACCGTCCAATCACAGACGAGATTTACTGGCTGTGTCACACACATTTGCTGGTGGGATTCAAATTACCGTAACTCCTAGTATGTTCATGCTATCGAAGAAAAAACTATGTTTCCTGAAAGCAGAAAAGGAGGGCTTTCCACATATATATGGTACATTACGGTAGATCAGTATCACAGGCTGCGCCGCGGTCGGCATTCACCGGCGAGGAGAAAATAGAGAGAGAAAAATGCACATAGCAAAGTAGCAGTAGTAGTAGCAGTAGGACGATGAAGAATATCGACAGAAAAACTATTTTTTTGAGAGTTTATTGACGCTTTTGAGTCAACTGACTCACTTTTGTGAGAGGTGATGTGAATAAAGTCAGCCAGAGCGAAAAAAGCGGCCGACAGGCTCATTGGGTTAGAGTCTAAATGGACCCGTGTCTGCAGCTCGAGAGGAACTACTTCAGGGAACTACACAAGGCATTGTTGGACAAATCAGGCCAGAAAAAAATAACTGAAAGACTAAGGCTCCCAAAACTTTCTTGGAGATATGTAATATAGTTCAAAATCTCAAATTGTTCACGTTTTGCATTTTGTTCATTAATATTCTGAGTTTCTACTTTGTTGAAAACATGAAAAATTCAATTAAGTTGTTGAGTTTTTTTTTTTTTTTTAAACTTTAAACTGTTATTACACAGTCATACCACATAATACTATTAAATAACTGCCATATATTGTAAGTTTAAGTAATCCTGGATAAAGGGGCAAAAGCACTATCTCATTGCACAATTTTTGACAATTTTACAGTGAAAACAGCCACCAAAAAAAGCGTAGAGCTATACATCTGTGGACGGCTGTTTAATCCAGGTGAAACTACCTTTACGTTGATTTTTGCAGGGGGTGAATTAAGTTGCATTGGATCGGTGCAGGGTCAGGGTTAGGGTTAGGGTTAGGGGGCATTTTAGGCAGTATCAGAGGCTTTTCCAATACTACCTCGGTATCAGTTTTGGAACAACTCGAGTCAATGTTTTGGGAAAGATTCATAGACAGTAAAATTAATGGATAAAGCGACGCCGTAGACTAGCAACGGAGACCAGTGAAGGATGTCAGAAGTCTCTTTCCCGGTGCTGGCTGAGCGTTACTGAGCAGCCTCCAACTGAGCCTGAAGACGTAGATGTGACGTGAGCAACCTGTCTGAAAGTGTGAAGTCTTCTGGTAGCTGTGCCGAGAAAAATCTCAATCAATCCCAATCTTACAGAGATGGAGAGCGTAGGTATATGTAAGGAGATAACATAGGCACAGGCTAATTACTGATCACTAACATGCTAGTTAACATTAGTCATTAAACCTAAACAGATAATGGAAGTCCAAACTGCCTGTGAGCTTCTCCTGTACTATACGGTAATTCCTCTACTGTGTGAAAGTAAGTCTCGTGGTTATGTCCCAATCGTTAGCCTATTGTTATAAAAGCGTCTGCTACGGAGCCATAACGTGAGGTACAAGGTAATGGAGCCTTTTATACATTGTCGTGTTTCTTTAGAAATAAACAACAGACAAATAGAGTCTTTAAACGCTTCAGATGTAAAGTTATTCTCTGTCAATGTGGCGCCAGAATGAATGGGAGTCAATGGGATGCTAACAGGAGCTGATGGCTTGTTAGCATCAAAATGGCGCCATAGGAGGAACGCTTTGTGGAGGCTGGCTTACCCCTTTACCCCCTTACCCCCTTGGAAAGATTGTGGTCACTGTTAAAAGAAACCAAAGTTGACAGGCGGTAGGACACGGTGGTTGGAAGGGAGAATCTTTCTATCTCAAACTAGGTTGTCTCTCAAATTTGTCGCATTGATTCGACACAGAAAAAGACAGATGGAGGGTTGTTGGGGAGAGACTGGGGAGGCGGTGGGACACTTTATCAACTCTGAAACTGCAGCAGGACGTTATGATCACTCAGTCAAGTGTTTAGACACTTGACAAATGTCTCTGAGAGCCAAATAAGCGATGGAGAGATGATGGCCGAGTGGCTGAAGATGAGTCTCTGTGGACGGGCCTCTCGCTTTCTCTCATTTATTCTCTTTTCCTTTTTGTTTCCGGCTATCCCTTTTATTATTCTCATCTTCCTATCCATCACTGCTCATCCTTAGAGAGAGAGAGAGAGAGAGAGAGAAGAGAGGAAGAAGTGAGAAATGGTTCACAGCTGTCTAAAATTTCTCCCCGAGGGCAGACCTCTCTTTACAGAGAAAAACAGAAAGTACAACAGCCAGAGAGAGAGACTGAGAGAGAGAGAGACTGAGAAAGAGAGAGAGAATGAGAGAGAGAGAGACTGAGAAAGAGAAA
>NC_053116.1:42078594-42088594 GCF_010015445.1 Perca fluviatilis
TCAAGAACCCAAGACTAGCCGCTACTGGCTGCTAGCTGTGCATAAGCAGCGTGCTAAGTAGTAGCAGCAGAGCAGCAGCAGAGCGTCAGTTAGGAACTGCAACAATGTTGCGATCTCCGGGAGACAGCCCAGCCTCCTTGTGATTGGCTACGCAAAAGAAATCAAAAGTACACAGGCTAAGAAAGCCTACAAACACAAACAGCTAAGAGAAAACCCAGAGGCTCTGACTGCAGACATATGTCCCTCAGGAGGAATCAGTAATCTACTACTGTACACAGACAGTACTGATGCGTGGCATAAAGCTATCTGTGTCCACTACCGACCACCATAAGAAGAGAGGCATATGCAGTGGGAGACAGATAGTCATCAAAGATGAAGACAAGGACAGCCCCCCTCACTGTCAATGTCTACCATAATGGGACCATCATGTTCCAGGGCAATGAGGCCAGTTTCAGCTCTGTCCAAGAGAACTTCAACACCATCAGAGCTCTGGCAGAGACAGAGAAACAGAGACAGGAGAAGATCAGCAGTGAGGGAAGAAGCAACATCAAGCCCACAGAGCAGCTACCAGGGGAAGAGCTGGAAGAGGATCAGCCTCCAGGAGACCGTCCAGGGCTCAGCAGTGAACTGGAGAGCAGAGTGGCCCAGATGAGAGAGAGTCTGTCTCTGCAAGAAGTAGAGCTGGTGGAGCTGAAGGAGCTACTGCTTTCTAAACAAAAGACCACTGAATCCACACAGCAGCTAAGAGACCATATCAGCCAGGTGAGGAACGAGATGAAGGCCTCCACACGGAGCTAAGAGGAGAGGTCCAGGAGCTACAGCAGGACAGAGAAGCTCTGAGAACAGAGCTCACTGCTGTAAGACAGGAGCTGAACCGGAGAGAACAAACCATCCTCAGCCTCAAGGAGCAGCTCCACAGTCTGAGAGCCTGCCATCACCAACCACAGCCCTCCATCACCATCAACAGCCCCCTCAACCTGAACCACAGCCCTCCATCACCATCAACAGCCCCTAAACCTGAACCACAGCCCTGCATCACGACAACAGCCCCCTCAACCTGGACCACAGCCATCCATCACCATCAACCGCCCCCTCAACCTGAACCACAGCCCTCCATCACCCACAGCCCCTCCACCCCGAACAGAACCACACCATCCACCCCTGACTAACACCAGACCATCACAACAACCTGCAGTAATGCCCACTCCCCTCTTCGCTCCCTTTATATGAGAGGCCACTACCAACAATCCCAAAACATCTGAAGAACAAAAGAAAACGAACGATGCTGAGATTATTATTCTTATTGACTCTAATGGTAAATTTCTGAATGAAGGACCAGCTTTTTTCCCGGACAAAAGTCACCAAAATCCAATGCCCCAGGACTGACAATGCCCTCCAGCTGCTCACTGAGCCCATCCTGGGTCAGCCTACTCACATCATCATCCACACCGGTACCAATGACCTGAGACTACAGCAGGAGAGGGTATCAGAGTCTGTGAAGAGAGTAGCACAGAAGGCTACACAGACCTTCCCCCATCATCAAAAAATTATAATCTCCACCATCCTCCCACGAAAAGACTTCCATCCTGACACCATCCACCCGGATAAATGCTGAGATCTCCCGTGGATGTGCCCTCATGCCAAATGTCCACCTGGCCCACCCCCACCCTCAACATTCACAGCCTTTATGACATTGTCCACCCCTCCGCAAAGATACCATTAGCACCTTTGCAAAGAATTTAAAAGATGTGGCTTTGGGACGCCCAAGGAAGCTCCCCAGCACCAACAGATGGAGCAGCTTCCACCCATCCGGCCTGCTGAGGTCACCACCTCACAGACCCAGCCCCCATCACCCTGCACCGACCCAGACCCAGCCCCCACCACCCCCTCACCACCTCACAGACCCAGCACACACCCTGCCAGCCCCCATCACCCTGCACCTTCTTATGGACAAGGCAGTCACCCTAACCCCAGGACCAGTCCCGCCCTGCCCCTTATTCCCCAGGCCTCCCCCTGGACCCCCCTGCTGGCCCAGCCCAACACCACCCCCAAACAGGACAGAGGAGCTACGGCTGAGACACTGCGCACCAACCAGTGCTGGCAGCCCTGCAGACCTGGATGAGATCAGACACCTCCTCAGTCTCATATGCTCCAGGCTGATCAGCTAAGTAGGACTCTGGGGTCATATTAACCACTACTCTTATTTTTAAGTGTTTTTTGTAACAGTCTCAAGTTTTATAAGTTTACTATCCACTTTTAATTAGGGCTGTTTTTTTTTTTTTTATCTTAATCTTAATCTATTCAATTCAGATCTTACATTATAAGGCTATTATTACCAGATTTATTTTATTTTTCATATTTTATTTTAACTAATTTATTTCTATTTACTCTTTAGCTTCCAGTGCAGAATGAGTTAGCCTTTTTCTTATTGGTCATTACTTAAAAAATGAGGAGTACATCTCTGGCAACACAATAATTCATAATTTGTTTCGGTCTCTCACATAAACTAAACCCTTTGTCTAACCCTGTAACCCTCATCTGTAAATAGCTAAACGGAAGATACCATTTAGAAAATGTATTACTACTTTAATCAAGGACAGCCCTACCTCTCATTTATTACTTATTACTGTAGGTTTATCTCTTTTTAAAACTGTATTTGTATTTGTATTTGCTAACAATGAAGCCATTTACTGTCTCCATGTGGAATATTCAGGGCCTTAACTCTTCATTGTTTGGATGTAAAAGTGAAACCCCCGAATTCAAAGACAACACCAAAGACACAGACATCATCATCCTCCAAGAGACCTGGTGTAGACCTGGCTCTGTCACTCACTGCCCCCCAAACTACAGACAAATCCTGCTGTCATCAGTCAAACTCCCGACTGTTAAAAGAGGGAGGGACTCAGGAGGGATTATTATCTGGTACAAAGATGAAATATCTAAGTACATCACCCCTATAAAATATGAACACTCACACATTTGGCTTAAAATAAAACAACACATCACTAACCCTCCGACAGACATATTCCTGTGTGCTGTATACATTCCCCCTAGTGACTCCCCGTACTACGATGAAGACATCTTCCCCCTTCTCCATGAGCAGATCTGCAGCTTCCAGGGCCAAGGGAAGGGTGCTAATCTGTGGAGACCTGAACGACGTACTGGCGTCGCCCCTGACTACAGCACAGAGCTAGGTAACAGTCATATATTCGGACACAACTATCCACAAAACAGAACCAACCTTCCTCGTTCCAACTGTGACGCCCAGACCAATAAGAACGGCCGAGAGTTACTGCAGCTCTGTCGAAGCCTGGGTCTGTACATCGTCAACGGTAGGTTACGAGGAGACTCTTTAGGTAGAAATACTTTCTGCTCACCTCTTGGCAACAGCACCGTTGATTACATGGTAACAGATTTAGACCCTTTCTCTCTCAGTGCATTCACAGTTAAACCACTGACCCCCCTGTCTGACCACAGCCAAATTACTGTGTTCCTCAGAAGGTCAGTGACCAACACAACACCCCCCACAGCCCAGTAAGCTGTTTAACATCAGGAGATCATACAGATGGGCCGAAAACAGCGCAGAAGAGTTCCAGAAAGCAATCAGCTCACCCGAAATTCAAACACTATTAGATACCTTTCTGGACATCACATATGTACACAGTCAAGAAGGCATAAATAATGCAGTTAGACATGTCAATCACATCATCATGCAAACTGCAAAAAAATCACAATTGAAATTATCCAAAAATAAACCTAAGAATCCCAAAGATGATAATTGGTTTGACAAAGAATGTAAAGAAATTAGACAAAATGTTAGGAGATTATCTAACCAAAAACACAGAGATCCAGGAAATGTAGACTTACGCCTTCTTTACTGTGCCACACTTAAACACTACAAACGTACACTCAGAATCAAAAAGCTCAACACACACACAAACAACTGGCATTAATCGGAGGAGTCCATAAACACAAACCAATTCTGGGAAAAATGGAAGAATCTTAAAAAATCCAAACCTGTAGAATTGGCGATACAGAATGGAGACATATGGGTTGGCCATTTTGAAACGCTCTATGAGCCATTACCAAGGAACCCAGACCCAAATCAAAACCAAATAATAACCAAACTGAATGAACTAGAATTGGCTGTTAAAGATAACCAGAATCCTCTGGACTCCCCCATTAATGAACAGGAACTCAGAGACAAACTCCGGGCACTAAAACCCCAAAAGCCAAGCGGCTTCGATGGCATCATGAACGAGATGCTGAAATACACCAGCCCACAATTCCAATTGGCCGTTCTGAAACTCTTTAATTTGATCCTGAGTGTAGGTTACTTCCCTGACATCTGGAATCACGGTCTCATCACACCAATCTACAAATCTGGAGATACATCTGACCCAAATAATTACCGAGGCATCTGTGTGAACAGTAATCTGGGGAAGCTCTTTTGTAGCATCATCAACTCCAGACTCATAAACTTCCTTACCAAACACAATGTCTTGAGTAAAAGTCAAATTGGATTTGTACCAAAACACAGAACTTCCGATCATATTTACACCCTACACACCCTGATAGACAAACATGTTCACCAAAACAACAACAAAATCTATGCATGTTTCATAGATTTCAAAAGGCATTCGACTCAATTTGGCACAGTGGACTATTCTACAAAGTTATTGAATCTGGTGTAGGGGGTAAAACATATGACATCATTAAATCTATGTACACTAACAATAAGTGCAGTATTAAAATTGGCAACAAAAGAACAACATCCTTCTATCAGAAGCGTGGAGTGAGACAGGGCTGCTGTCTGAGTCCCACTCTATTCAACATCTATATAAACCAGCTGGCCACCATCCTAGAGACATCAGCAGCTCCTGGTCTCACTCTACACCACTCTGAGATCAAGTTCCTGCTCTATGACCTGGTTCTGTTGTCCCCATACAGAACAGGGTTTACAGCAGAACCTGTACCTGCTGGAGCAGTACTGCCAGACCTGGGCCCTGGCAGTAAACACTCAAAAGACAAAGATAATGACCTTTCAGAAAAGATCCAGATCTCAAGGAAACACATGCAGCTTCACATTAGGAACACATAAATTAGACCGCTGTACACATTACAATTATTTAGGACTCAAAATAAGTTCCACTGGAAGTTTTAACCCAGCGATAATGGAGCTGAGAGAGAAAGCACGGAGCATTTTATGCAATAAAAAGTCAAATCTACATTAAAATCCCAATTAGAATCTGGCTCAAACTTTTTGAATCTGTAATAGAACCAATTCTCCTCTACGGTAGTGAGGTGTGGGGTCCCTATTTCCTACCAGAATCAGGCCCATTGGGACAAAAACCGTTTGAAACCCTGCATCTAGAGTTCTGTAAAAGCATCCTACAGGTGCACAGAAAAACCACCAACAACGCCTGCAGAGCTGAATTAGGCCAACTCCCTTTATTCATCAAAATTCAAAAACGTGCAATCAAATATTGGCTACATCTAAAAAACAGTGACCCCCACTCCTACCAGCAGAAAGCCCTGCAACACCAAGAGCTGAGCAAAGAGAAGAGTCCCCTCACTCAGCTGGTCCTGATGCTCAGGTCACCTCCTGACCCGGTTCTGCCTCAGGACCAGTCTGGGAACCAACCAATCAGAGTTAACCAGATTATAACACAACAGAAACTAAACTACATCACCAACTGGAACACACAAACAAAAGCACAAAGCAAAATGCAGTGCTACCTGTCCCTAAAGAGAGAGTACAGTGTGGCAGATTACCTGACCACAGTGACCGATACCAAACTGAGATCTACACTGACCAAGTACAGACTCAGTGAGCACAGCCTGGCCATCGAGACAGGCCGCTACAAACAATCATGGCTGCCCAAAAGAGGCGCTTCTGCCAGCTGTGTAAGAGAGACGAAGTCGAGACCGAACTGCATTTCCTGACAGAATGCACAGAGCTGCAGCCAATCAGAACTCAATATTTCCCCAAATTCAAACACAAACACCCGACATTTGACCAAATAACCAACATCAATAAAATGCCGATCTTGCTGGGAGAACAGCCAGAGAGCTGCAGTCTAGCAGCAGAATATGTCTTTACCTGCCACACTCTGAGGAACAGTGAGTGACCACCCCCATACACACAGATACACACAGATATACACACACACAAAGACACACACACACACACAAAGACACACACACACACAAAGACACAGACACACACAAAGACACACACACACACACAAAGACACAGACACAGACACACACACACACACACAGACACAAACACATGTACTATTCTTGTGTTCATGTTGTTGCTGATATCATCAGTGTTGTTCATATTGTTACATTGTGTTGACATGATGAATGTTAACTTATTGTTTACTGTCTGCATCCTACTGGACTACTGGATGTTAATGTGTAACATGTTTCCCTGTTTATGTGCTTTAGCAATACTGTATGTCAATATGGTCATGCTAATAAAGCCTCTTTGAATTGAATTGAATTGAATTGAATTGAGAAAGAGAAAAGGGGGGATCGGTACTGTTACACAAATTGCCAATTCAATTAGCAGTAGGTGTAAGAACACTAGAGAGAGAAAGTGTGTGTGTGTGTGTGTGTGTGTGTGTGTGTGTGTGTGTGTGTGTGTGTGTGTGTGCAAAAGAGAGAAAAAAAAAAAAAAAAAAAAAAAAAAAAAAAAAAAAAAAAAAGAGAGAGGGCAGCCATTTTGGCAGAATGTCAGAGCCAATTTATCAAGACCTAACAAAAGACTTGAGGGATGAAGAGAGAGAGAGAGAGAGAAAGAAGGGGGGAGGACTGAAGGGAAGGTGGGACAGAAAGAGGAAGTGAGGGATTGTTGAGGGAAAGAAACAATCGACAGGTTGATAGAAGGAAGGAAGGAACTATAGAGGGAAAGAAAGTCAGTAGCAAAGACCGACTTAAAGGCCCCCTGAGGACGTTTTGACCACTTGCAGCGTTTGTATTTCACCATACGCCAGTATGGAAAACCAAAAAATTAAAAAACACAAGTAATGCACGGACAAAAAGAAGGAAAGACGAAGACAGATGACTAGCTTACATGGATATAAAACAAACCTAGCTCCAATATATCCCTAAAAATCATCTTTGCATGTTTTACGAGAACGGAAATGCTCTCAAGGTGTTCAACGTAACGTTAGACCGTGAAGGAGAGTGTGTGCGAACACACTTTTTGATTGTCGACATATAAACATGCACTAAGAAAACACAGCAATCACTTTGAGATGATTGGAGCAATGCACATTACAAAAATCCAGCCCGTAGTTTAATTTACTCCATAGATAAGGACAGAAATGGTCATTTTGAAAGAATAAAAAGACATATTATAACACTCACATGCCCTTACGGTAGGGTTCCACACAACGAAATACATCGCGAATTTCGGCCAGCGAAAGTTTGCCTCGGGGGGCGTGGTCGCGAAAACAACACGCAAGACCGCAAAATTTTTTTAAATGTCCCGGGCTGTCAGAAGACAGGGCGCGGTAAAAATGCACAGCAGCAAACCATCGGTAAAACGTTAGCTCATAAATGCTCTGGTAACCTAGCTATGTAGCCTAGCTGCCTTGCTATGCTTACAATGAAATGCAATGACCGAACATGCTAGCGGTTGACCTGTCGGCTAGCTGAATCATTTTGAGTGTTTAAACTATCTCCAGTGGTCTATTTGGTGGTGTGTGTTCGCCCTGTTTAAGTTTGTGTGACATATAAACAACAATCCGTGTTGCTACAAGCGTCAATGTTCGCCAATAAAACATGTAATCAAACAAATGCACAAGTAGCCTAGCTAGCTAGCTGCCTGGCTAGGCTTTACAATGAAATCCAATGTCCGAACATGCTAGCGATTAGCCTGTTGGCTAGCTGAAAACTTTGAGTGTTTAAACTAACATATACAGTGATCTATTTAGCGGTGTATGTGCCCTAGCTAAGTTCGTGTGTCATATAAAACACAATTCGTGTTGATAGAAGTACCAATTGATCGTGTAGAAACATTTTAATCGCATCAAAATGTTCATACGGCGCTGATGACCTCCGCCATCTTGGTCAGACTTTTGTTGTAACTCCTGCCTCCAAACACAAACACGCGGACCTGATTGGTTCTCTAGTGGTCCTCATTTGAATAAAGTTAAACTTTCGACAACTTTATTTCGCATCCCTTCGCGATTCGCTCTCATCTCGCCCAATCAGGGCGAATTTCGTCTCCGTTCAACCTCAATGAGAGCAAAGCGAAATTTCGCTGTGTGGAACCCTACCGTTACTAATAATATTTTATTTT
Organism: Perca fluviatilis; assembly: GCF_010015445.1. Lineage (NCBI taxonomy): Eukaryota > Metazoa > Chordata > Actinopteri > Perciformes > Percidae > Perca > Perca fluviatilis. Next base: position 42,086,912 of record NC_053116.1, read on the forward strand.
GCTGTACTTGTGTCCTCAAAGGCCACAAATAGATTTCCTCTTAAAGCGCCAAAATGCAACCTAGGGTCTTTTTGTGAATGGACCCGAGTCAAACTTTCATTTTTAACCAGAGAGCTTCAACAGGGGGTCCGGGACCCCTAGGGGGTCCTCAGAGTCATTGCAGATGGTCCTCCAAATTATTATAAATTTTTGAATCTTTAAAAAAACAATTTAAATGCCTTAAAATAATTCCAACATATTATTAGCAAATATAAATCCCCACTGATGATAGGCTTGCTGGCCTATAGGTAAGGTAGTCACTAAGATATCAGCACACAGATACAGTTCATCCTAGAGTCACTGTGCCACATGTGTAACATTAAAATATGATTTATAAAATCATGCCAACAATTATTATTTTAATAGCTTATGCGAAAAGGGTATGTAAGAAGGCTTTAGGTTGCCCTAACAGTTATTGTAGGCCCAGTTTAATATGCAACTTAATTTGATACAATATGTAGTAGGGGGGTCTGCTACCTCTCACTTTAAGTTAAGGGGTCCTTGGCTTAAAAAACGTTGAAGACCCCAGATTTAAACCAAGGGTGATGAGCCAGCCTCCACAGACCGTAGCTCCTCTGGCGCCATTTTGATGCTACCAAGCCATCACCTCCCGTTAGCATCCCATTGACTCCCATTCATTCTGACGCCACTTTGACAGAGAATAACTTTACATCTGAAGCGTTTAAAGACTCTATTTGTCCGTTGTTTATTTCTAAAGAAACACGACAATGTATAAAAGGCTCCATTACCTTGTAGCTCACGTTATGGCTCCGTAGCAGACGCTTTTATAACAATAGGCTAACGATTGGGTCATAACCACGAGACTTACTGTCACACAGTAGAGGAATTACCGTATAGTACAGGAGAAGCTCACAGGCAGTTTGGACTTCCATTATCTGTTTAGGTTTAATGACTAATGTTAACTAGCATGTTAGTGATCAGTAATTAGCCTGTGTCTATGTTATCTCCTTACATATACCTACGCTCTCCGTCTCTGGAAGATTGGGAATGATTGAGATTTCTCTCGGCACAGCTACCAGAAGACTTCACACTTTCAGACAGGTTGCTCACGTCACATCTACGTCTTCAAGCTCAGCAACGCTGACTTCCCTGCAGAATATTTTCATTGTTTTTTCAATCAAGAAATGCATGTGCACCTTTTGGAAATATCGAAACGGGAAAAGTCTGACTTGTCTTCTCGAACACACAGAGTGACGATTCTGTCACAGGTACTTAGATTCTTTTCAAACAAATAACTGAACAAAAAAGAACCAAACAGACCCTTATTTTCTCCATCTTATTAATATCTTTGCACGTCTAACTGCATCACCGGTCGCTCTACAACAACGCTGATCTTTTTGGCCTCGCTCCCCGAGCTGCAGACTGACTGAGAGGGGAACGTGGAGCTCTCTCGCTCTCTCTTTCTCCGTTACACATTACAACGTTTACAGCTCGTCACATAAATGAGAGGCAGTCAGCCTAGAGGAGAAGCTTTACCTCCTGAAATGAGATGTCTGGGCCGATTAACTCTGGCAGAGTCGCTCCACTAAACCTGCATCATTTCACTGCTTAAACTCCTTCAGTGATACTTTTACGGCGATGTTATATTACAGTGAAAGAGCCTGCGGTCCTGAGAACAAGAGG
>NC_053116.1:42093594-42188706 GCF_010015445.1 Perca fluviatilis
ACGCCCAGAATGCACCTGAACACACCTCCATGTAAGACCAGCACGCCCAGAATGCACCTGAACACACCTCCATGTAAGACCAGCACGCCCAGAATGCACCTGAACACACCTCCCTGTAAGACCAGCACGCCCAGAATGCACCTGAACACACCTCCCTGTAAGACCAGCACGCCCAGAATGCACCTGAACACACCTCCCTGTAAGACCATGGGGCCACAGATGGGCGCAGGTGCATTTGCTATTTAAATTACGTGGGCGCTGGACGGGAAACTGACAACTGGGTCGATCTTAAACTAGCAGAGACACTTGGGTCGGGCTTTGCGGTGAGCCGGGTGCAAGATAGGGGTCCAAAAGTGCAATTAAGTGCCAAAAGCTCAGAAAAAAAGCATCAAAAGCGGCAAAAAAATACCAAAGAGGGCAGAAAACAGCGTCAAAAGCACGGACCGATGTGGATGTTGTATGACAGAGAGTTCTCAGCTTTCTCGTCCCAGTATATCTGGAGACTCTGAAGCAGACGACTGCTGCTCTCCTCGGTGTTAATCTGCTGTTAATTTGTCGGGACTGTAGCACGAGACAGAGTGAGCTGCAGGAGTTTAGTGTGAAGCTGTTAGTCATTAATTTAACAGACACAGAGGTGAACGAGGCCACATGTCTCCATTATTCTCTGTCACACTGTCACCACACATAATAACTGCACTGCAGGGCTCAGTCTCGTGTGTGTGTGTGTGTGTGTGTGTGTGTGTGTGTGTGTGTGTGTGTGTGTGTGTGTGTCTGAAATATATTTCTATGTAATTACTTCTATACCTCCAGTGGACCAAGGAGACCTTTAGTGTTTCTTAGTGTTGCTAACTGCAAAATACTGACTTTCCTTTTGTACTTTAACTAAAATAATACAAGAAATAACAAGTCTTTATATTTGCCAAAATATTAAAAAAAATGAAATAAAATGAATGGGGATCAAGTTGTAGCCCACAGCTCACTGAATCCATTGCAACAATAGACATCCTGTTTACTTACCCTAAAACATAAGGGGACAAAGCCAAGAGTAATGGTGCGTTCAATGCAACCCGCAACTCAAGTTTTAATAATAATAATAAAAAATTGAATTTATATATTGCTTTGTGTCCCCCTAGGGGTACTTTGGAGGACTGGGGGAACGTGAGTGCTTTTTTGCCACTGTTTGTCACTTTTTTTTAACTTGTTCTTCCCTTCCTTCCTTCCTTCCTTCCCTTCCTTCCTTTCCTTCCTTCCTTCTTTCTACTGTCTTCTTCAGTTTTTCGGAGTTTTTGTCGCTTTAAAAGAAAAAACAATTCCACCTTTTCCAGGTTTTTGTCACTTTTTTTAACTTGTTCTTCCCTTCCTTCCCTTCCCTTCCTTCCTTCCTTCTTTCTTCTGTCTTCTTCTCCAAGTTTGTCGAAGTTTTTGTCGCTTTTTATAAAAAACAATTCCGCCTTTTTCCAGGTTTTTGTCACTTTTTTTTTTAAGTTTGTCTTCCTTCTTTCTACTGTGTCTGTCGCTTTTTGCAAAGTTATTGTCGCTGTTTTCAAAGTTTTTGACACTATTTTCCACCTATTCTTCCTTCTTTTTACCGACTTTTCCCAGGTTTTTACGTTTTTTTTTCATTATTGTTTGATAAATCTATCGCTGGTCAGGGGGGTACCTGGCTTAACAACACAATTCAAATGGGGGGGGTACATTATTGACAAAAGTTTGACAACCTCTGGACTAGATCAGCACGAATTTCCGAATGAGTCAGAGGCGTTAAGAGAGTGATCTCTCTCTGACTCCTGATGCGACATTTGATTGCAAATGTGAGCGTGTGTAATTCAGCTCAAATTGCAGCACTTAGCGAGCGAGCTGCAGTCATCTTTTCACCTGGTTTCACCTCCGATTACAGGCCGGTAACGGGAGACACTGATCCCCCCAATCTGGAAACTACCTCGGCAGTAAGAAATTAATGATCTCTGACCAACTGTCTGACGAGAGAGAGAGAGAGAGAGAGAGAGAGAGAGAGAGAGACACTGGCGATTCAAGGAAAAGGATTGACAAATACAGAGAAGAGAAGAAAGTCAGTCCATCCAGAAAAATGCAGAGTTTTTTTGTGATTGTTGTGGGGCAAAAATCCTTGATTATGCGGCCCGTTTTCTTAAAGTGCCCATATTATGAAAAAGAAATCACTTTTTCTGGTGATTTGGGGAGTTATTTTGTGTCTCTGGTGCTTCCACACGCATACAGACTTTGAAATAACCCATCCATGGTGTTCTGAGTGAGATCTGGTGTCTGAATGTGTCCTGCCTTCAGTCTCCTGGTGAGCTGGTCAGAATCTGCACGGCTTTCTACGTCACTAGCCGAAACAAGCTGGCTAACCGCAACCGTTAGCATGGTAACGCTAATGCTAATGCTAGCATGCTACCTTGTTCCCAATGGCAAAGCACTTCTACAACACACACTAGTTCACCATAATCTACCAAAAGAACTACTTCCATGTGCTCCCTGGTTTAGAAGAAGTCTCCCAGCTGATCCTGCCTTGTTACTGACTGAAGTCGGAGAAACAGCCTTTCTTTTACTGTCTATGGAGCTAGCTGACATGAGCTACGATCTGAGCTACTGAGCATGTGCGAGTGCAATCAAAGATAGTACAGAAGAAGAAGAAGAAAAGAGGTCTCACTCTGTAGCTAAAACAGAGACCTGAACACAGGGTGAAAAGAGGAGCTGCAGCAGTGAGAGAGAGCTGTGCAGTAAAATTAAACCATGTAAACCTATTCTGGTACAACCTTAAAATACAATTATGAACCTTAAAATTTGAAAAAATGCCCCCGCATAAATATGCAGACTTTGGCTGAATTAAGCGATCACATAATCACGTTTTTCTGGAGTATTTCCAACATTTATTTTAATGTTATGACCCATTAAAGGCGAGAGACACGGTAAGCTTTGGTATAATGAGGAAAAGGCCGCGATTTCCCAGACAAAAGCAATCGATCTCAGGCCAGTAGATTATAAGAGCACTTTGTAGATCACAGATTAATTAAGACCTTTTTTTTTTTTTTACAGATTTTAAGATCTTCACAAACCACGAACTGAGAAATGTTCATTCTCAAAGTAGGGCTGCGCAAATAATCTAAATTTAATCGTGATTATGATTTCTGCTCCCAGTGATCACAAAAACTGAATAATCGAGAAAAAGTATTATTTAGCTCATTACGTTTTGCAAAGTAAACTCTTATTTTCTCTCGTGTGTTCTGAATGAAAAAACTTAAGTATTATTATTTCTTCTTTTTACTGTTGATTTATTTATTTATTGAACTTTTGTTGAATTCAATAAATCAAAATCTTTCCAGAAGTCAACGAGTAATCGTGTTAAATTATCGTGATTTTATTTTTTTTCCATAATCGAGCAGCACTACTTCAAAAGGATCAAATCCTGGTTGTTATTTCCCTCCATCCTTCATTCTTACCTTCCCTCCATCCTTCATGTTTCTTTCCTTCCCTCCATCCTTCATTCTTACCTTCCCTCCATCCTTCATTCTTACCTTCCCTCCATCCTTCATTCTTACCTTCCCTCCATCCTTCATGTTTCTTTCCCTCCCTCCATCCTTCATGTTTCTTTCCCTCCCTCCATCCTTCATGTTTCTTACCTTCCCTCCATCCTTTATTCTTACCTTCCCTCCATCCTTCATTCTTACCTTCCCTCCATCCTTCATTCTTACCTTCCCTCCATCCTTCAGCTTTCTTACCTTCCCTCCATCCTTCATGTTTCTTACCTTCCCTCCATCCTTCATTCTTACCTTCCCTCCATCCTTCATGTTTCTTACCCTCCCTCCATCCCTCAGCTTTCTTACCCTCCCTCCATCCTTCAGCTTTCTTACCCTCCCTCCATCCCTCAGCTTTCTTACCCTCCCTCCATCCTTCATTCTACCTTCCATCCTTCATGTTTTTCTTACCTTCCCTCCATCCTTCATGTTTCTTTCCCTCCCTCCATCCTTCATGTTTTTCTTACCTTCCCTCCATCCTTCATGTTTCTTTCCCTCCCTCCATCCTTCATGTTTCCTTCCCTCCCTCCATCCTTCATGTTTCTTTCCCTCCCTCCATCCCTCATGTTTCTTTCCCCTCCCTCCCATCCCTCCCCAGCTTCTTACCCTCCCTCCATCCTTCCATGTTTCTTTCCTCCCTCCATCCTTCATGTTTCCTCCCTCCCTCCATCCTTCTTTTTCCCTCCCCTCCATCCCTCAGCTTTCTTACCCTCCCTCCATCCCTCAGCTTTCTTACCCTCCCTCCATCCCTCAGCTTTCTTACCCTCCCTCCATCCTTCATTCTTACCTTCCCTCCATCCTTCATGTTTTTCTTACCTTCCCTCCATCCTTCATTCTTACCTCCCTCCATCCCTTTCATTCCTTTACCTCCCTCCATCCCTCAGCTTTCTTACCCTCCCTCCATCCTTCATGTTTCTTTCCCTCCCTCCATCCTTCATGTTTCTTTCCCTCCCTCCATCCCTCATGTTTCTTACCCTCCCTCCATCCCTCATGTTTCTTTCCCTCCCTCCATCCCTCATGTTTCTTTCCCTCCCTCCATCCTTCATGTTTCTTTCCCTCCCTCCATCCTTCATGTTTCTTTCCCTCCCTCCATCCTTCATTCTTACTCTCCCTCCATCCTTCATTCTTACTCTCCCTCCATCCTTCATTCTTCCCTTCCCTCCATCCTTCATTCTTCCCTTCCCTCCATCCTTCATGTTTCTTTCCCTCCCTCCATCCTTCATTCTTACTCTCCCTCCATCCTTCATTCTTACTCTCCCTCCATCCTTCATTCTTCCCTTCCCTCCATCCTTCATGTTTCTTTCCCTCCCTCCATCATGTTTCTTTCCCTCCCTCCATCCTTCATGTTTCTTTCCCTCCCTCCATCCTTCATTCTTACTCTCCCTCCATCCTTCATGTTTCTTTCCCTCCCTCCATCCTTCATGTTTCTTTCCCTCCCTCCATCCTTCATGTTTCCTTCCCTCCCTCCATCCTTCATTCTTACTCTCCCTCCATCCTTCATGTTTCTTTCCCTCCCTCCATCCTTCATGTTTCTTTCCCTCCCTCCATCCTTCATGTTTCCTTCCCTCCCTCCATCCTTCATGTTTTTCTTACCCTCCCTCCATCCCTCAGCTTTTTTACCCTCCCTCCATCCTTCATGTCTCTTACCTTCCCTCCATCCTTCATTCTTCCCTTCCCTCCATCCTTCATTCTTCCCTTCCCTCCATCCTTCATTCTTCCCTTCCCTCCATCCTTCATGTTTCCTTCCCTCCCTCCATCCTTCATGTTTTTCTTACCCTCCCTCCATCCTTCATGTCTCTTACCTTCCCTCCATCCTTCATTCTTCCCTTCCCTCCATCCTTCATGTTTTTCTTACCCTCCCTCCATCCTTCATGTTTCTTACCTTCCCTCCATCCTTCATTCTTCCCTTCCCTCCATCCCTCAGGTTTCTTACCCTCCCTCCATCCTTCATGTCTCTTACCTTCCCTCCATCCTTCATTCTTCCCTTCCCTCCATCCTTCATGTTTCCCTTCCCCTCCCTCCATCCTTCATGTTTTTCTTACCCTCCCTCCATCCTTCATGTTTCTTACCTTCCCTCCATCCTTCATTCTTCCCTTCCCTCCATCCCTCAGGTTTCTTACCCTCCCTCCCTCCCTCCATCCCTCAGCTTTCTTACCCTCCCTCCATCCCTCCCTCCATCTCTCCGTCCTCAGCCGATTCCTATGTAAGTGTAATTAAGTCGCCGAGATGAACATTATGTGTCGGATGGGAAACGGCTGAATGCCACCGGTGATGGGAGGAGAGAGGGATGGAAAGAGAGAGAGAGAAAAAAAAAGGAAGAGAATCAAGAAACAATTGAAAGAAAGAGCGAAGGGAGCGAGAACCCAAGACGAGAAATGGAGAGACCCAAGGCACAGGAGGAGAAGGAGGTGGATGTTAATCAATTATAAGCCGTCAGGGTCCAACTCGTCTCCTTTTAAATGTGGACTCGGAGCTCGTATTAAAACCTTCGGCGCTGATTTAGAGGCAGACACACGAGGAAGAGCGGTTTCATCGGCCGGCGCACGCCGAGAAATCCTCCGCGGCGCCGGCCGAGGTCGGGCAGGCTGCTGAACACCCGCCAACGCACAGAAACGTTGACATTCGACCATTTGAATACAGCAAAGACAACGTCGGCAGTATTGACGGCAATAAAATAGGCTCCAGGATATTTCCTTCTGTATTGACAGGTGACATATTTGAAAAGCGATAATTATTTATAATAATGTTTTTAAAATTACATTTATATGTACAGTACAGGCCAAAAGTTTGGACACACCTTCTCATTCAATGCGTTTCCTTTTTATTTTCATGACTATTTACATTGTAGATTCTCACTGAAGGCATCAAAACTATGAATGAACACATATGGAATTATGTACTTAACAAAAAAGTGTGAAATAACTGAAAACATGTCTTATATTTTAGATTCTTCAAAGTAGCCACCCTTTGCTTTTTTATTAATAAGGGAAAAACTTCCTCTAATTAACCCTGACAAAGCACACCTGTGAAGGTAAAACCATTTCAGGTGACTACCTCATGAAGCTCATTGAGAGAACACCAAGGGTTTGCAGAGTTATCAAAAAAAGCAAAGGGTGGCTACTTTGAAGAATCTAAAATATATATATATAATAAGACATGTTTTCAGTTATTTCACACTTTTTTGTTAAGTACATAATTCCATATGTGTTCATTCATAGTTTTGATGCCTACAGTGAGAATCTACAATGTAAATAGTCATGAAAATAAAAAGGAAACACATTGAATGAGAAGGTGTGTCCAAACTTTTGGCCTGTACTGTATTTATCTGCATTTATGTCAAAACCTCGAGACTTTCAAACATCAACATGTCATTTATTAAATGTATTTGTGTCTAAACGACATATAAATATAATTTTCCTGTTATATTTTGAATGGAAACGCTTCCAACACGCTCGCGTGTCGCGTGAAAAATAGGCGTCGGTCCTATTTCTAGCGTGCACGCTCTAACCTGTTACCATGGGAACCGAAATAAAAACGGACACGCCACGCAGCCGGTGTTTGCGTTTTTTGCGTGACTTTTGGTGTTTTAAAAGGTTAAGAACTAACAAATCTAATAGATTAACTAAGCGATGGAGGCAGCTGTAGAGCAGCTACTCCCATGATCCACGAGGGAAAAATTTGTATTTAATTTATATTTTATTAATCGCGCAAGGGGAAATTCCAATGTTTTCACTCTGTTGTTTTTACACACACATGCTCAGAACCTCTACGTGCACTAAATGGAGAGATGTCAGAGTGAGGGAGCTGTCCATGGAAAGGCGCTCAGAGCAATTTGGGGGTTCGGTGCCTTGCTCAAGGGCACCTTGGCAGTGCCCAGAAGGTGAAACTGGCACCTCTCCAGCTACCAGTCCACCACCATACTTTGGTCCGATGGGGACTTGAACCAGCGACCCTCCGATTCCCAGCCCAACTCCCTACACAGACACTTCTTCTCGGTGAATATCAGACAGGTGAAGAGGATGTGCTGCTTGAACGTATCAACGGTTACACAGAATGAGTAGTAGTGCTAACATTAATAGCAATAGCAGTGCACAGCAAATTTGAAAGTGTTAAATCAACACTCACAGTGTTAAAATTAACACTTTTGGGAGTTTATATAGGTCCACACTAAATAGAGTTAAACCAACACTTTAAATAGTGTTACTTTTTTAACACTTGCTTAGTGTAAAAACAACACTGTAAGTCAGCGGTTCCCAAACTTTTTTCCCCCGCGACCCCTTCTATGTCCCAACCGGGTTGGCGCACCCCCAATCTCCACTTAAAAAACCCCGCAACAAAGCTTTGTTTTATCGGCATATAAAAACTCATGTTTAATCATGCGCAAATAACCAGAACACACATGACAATAACAACATCAACAAAGTTTCAAGATAATGCAACAAAGCTACGCACAAGCTTCCACTTTTAAGAGGACGAGTGACATACACAGGCTCATTAACAGAAAGCACGGTTATTTTCAGCCACGTAAAAGAAACATTGTAGCAATAGGCAAGGCCTATTAAATTTTTTTGTATGGAAAAATCCCATTTAAAAAACAGACCGCCATTAAATCTTTCCTCTCGCGCACCCCCTGGTGGCAGCTCGCGTACCCCTGGGGGTGCACGTACCACACTTTGGGAATCCCTGCTGTAAGTGTTCACCGTTAACACCATTAGTGTTTCACCCCCCTCATTTAAACCAAGTTAGTGTTGAAATTACACCAGGTGTGTGTCAATATCTCAACACCAAGAGATTTACTTCCGCACTTATAGTGCTCATACAAACCCTGATTAAGGTAATTAAGTGTAATTGGTATTTTGTCTAAAAATACATGTGTGCAATGTGCATTCAATTAAATAAGTCAAAACGCTGTATCAGTTTGACATTTTATTTTCAACAACACAGACTAAACAATTACACCAACACAAAGGAAGGTACAATATACTCCCCATCATCTGACCCATATGTACACTGCAGATCAAAAGGCCTGTAGAACTTCAAGCTGTTGGCTTTTACAAGTTCACCCAACTCACAGTATCTCTCTACTTTAAATGCATGATGATGATCTGAAAATTTTTCTGTGAAAAGTTTGTCGACGATAAAATACACAGTGCTGTCAATGAAGAGTATTTTTCGAATCTGACTGAAAACAGGAATTTCATTCTCAATTTCATTGCATACAATGAGGTCTGGTCTATATTCTGTCCCATCTAGTTTAACCCAGTTCATGGAAAGCATGCTTGTTTGTATTGGATTCTGTAGCATTCCTGCCAACTTTCCACCATTTTCAACATCATTCCAACAAAATGTTTTCATTGGTCCACACTCAACTTGACTGAATGGTGTTGTTTCCCAAAGATAGCCTATTGACATCTGATGACTTTTTGCCAGAGATTTGGTGATGTTTTTGAAATTCTTTAGTGTATTCTTAAAAACTTTATGCTTAGCCTCGAACCTCATGCTCCACATATGGACTAACGGTCCAATTTTGCGAATACAGGCTGGATAATGCACCATAAAATGGTGTTTGGGCAGCAAGTTTTTTTGTGGATACAACTCTTTAAATAACTCATGGTGCTCAATTGTTAAATGCTTCAGGAGGACAGTCATGCCTTTAGAAATACAAGGGGAAAACACCAGATTTAGAATTTGAAGTAAGAGCAGGAGCAAATGCCAATTTTTATCACCTATCCCTACGATATCACCAAACAGCAACGGAATGTTTCTGACAAGACAGAGTGACTGGATAGAATTGAGCCCTATGCTATTTCCATTGTGCTCTAGATTAACCTTTGTGGGACGATTTTTTCTCTCCAAATATCCATAATCATATGAATATATTCTGGAGAGCAATTCACTGCGTGTAACAAAATTTTCTGAAAGATACTCAAACAGTAGTTTCATTTCAAATTGCACAACTCCTTCTAGGAGATCATGCATCACATCTAGAGAGTAGTTGTGGCACACATGAAAATACTGGAGACTATTGAGTGTCGAGTTTCTTTTGAGGCCATGTGTTGACTTGAGTTGAGGGTCAGATTCTAACTCACTGCAGTGCTGTTCATAAATTGAACGATCACGCAAAATAACTCTAACATCATCCTCATTGTAAACTAACTGGATATCAGCCTTTTCAGTTAAACATAGACGACAGGAGTAATGTCCACTAAATGATTCTGTGAACCCAAGTATTGAGTGCATCCCCAAGTTGTCTCCAATTACTTGACATATTGTGCCATAAACTCTACTCGTTGATATGGGTAGTTCAATTCCATCTGTCTCTAGAATCTTTATGTCACGAATCAACGGTTCCAGGATGGGGTCAAATCCATACTTTTTTACATCTTGCGCATGAAATAGAGCAATCAAATGGATATTCATCAGTCTTGAATTAAATTTGGGAGGTAGATTTCGAAGCACAAAATAAAGAGCACCAACCTTGTGTACTCCACGTTTAGAACCAAGAGGGTTTGCGGTTTCAAATTCATCGTAGTACACCTGAATTTGTAAAGCACTGGGATGTTTTGAGAATAATGGATGACTCTGGAAGTAACTTCCATCACAAAAGTCCTCAAATAGTGATTTCTGCCTTCCTGTAAATTCGGTCAGCAGAGTACATACATCTACATTTCGCAAACAAATTTTAAAGTTTCCAAAATTGGGACATACACATATGTATCTTTTACTGGGACCTGATCATAACATCCAGTTTTTTGTTTCTCCTCATGTCGTTATCTCATGCCAAGCACAATTTCAACTGGCTCCACAACACCCCATTTGTCATTGAAATAATTAGTTCTTTTAGTTTCGTGTTAAACATGGAAAAGGGACTCTCAAAATGAGCTAAACTTTCTTCCACAGCTGATCTGACAGGGTTATTAGGAGGAATGACAGAAATCACATCTTGACGAAGTTTGGGTATGCATTTCTGTAGTGAGGTCCTCAAGGTCTGAAACAACTGATGATACCAAGCTATTGGCTACTCCACTGCACTGTAATTTGGCTACAATTGAGGCACATATATCTGCAGTCTCTCTCCTGGAAAAAGGTAACATTCTCAGTGAGAGCAACTTGGGGATCACTTTCTCCAACAAACAAAGAACCTGGCTGATTATTATAAACATTTTGAGATGACTGTTCACCTGATGCCAAATCAAAACGCGGGACTGCCATCAATAGCATGAAAACTGTTCAAATGCTTCGAAACCCAGAATATGAGCAAAACTGCCGAATTACAGCCACTCTGCGCACACAACAACTTAAACTTAAGCGAAGGATAGAAACTGTGTGTGACTTTTAAATGAGCTATCAAAGAGTGGCTGTTTGCATGCAAACGCATTTACAGAGGAAACACTTTAACATTTAAACTAATTTAAAAGCTTTGCACGGGTTCCTTTACTCTGGGAGACTCACTTTGAAAGACCAACGTCTATGTTGTAAACTGTGGTCTGCAGGAAGGTAAAGAAGTTTACCAGGGCTTCCTCGGAGGCAAGTTGAAGACATAGTGAACTTTGAAAAGTTCATCAAAGGCACTTAAGGAGCTGGTTCCAGAGCAAGGGATAAGGCCTTGTCCACAACAACGTAGAAGTGGTCGATCCTGCCCTTGATCCTTCCTGATCCCAGTAGAAATGCTGGTGGCCCTCCCTCCCACTGAGATGGCCTTCAATACTGTTGCAGGACTGAAAAAATAAAATAGATTAAACAAACAGGAAAAAACTAATTACAATGTGAAATGATAAATGCATTAAACCTGCTACTGTTAACTTCCTCACATCTCATGAACTAAAATAGAATTAAAATCAATAAAATAAAATATATGACACACCTTAACCCAATATGTGCCTGACAAAATTTTTAAAAAAAAATTCCAGTTTTTAAAGATGGATTTGTGTATTACACAATGAAGGGTAACCAGGCAACCCCCCCCCCATCCCACCCACATTTTTGCTGATTCACCATCAGCCAAACCAAAGTCTATGAGAATAAAGACTTGCTCATAGGAAATGTACTGGTAAGAGCTGTAGGTCAATATAATGCAAGCAACCAATTAGAGATTCTAGAAGGTACATTTAAACAGTCACATTATGCCAGCAATTTTCAATCCTGGCCGTGACCAACGGCTCTGGGTGTACATGTCTCACTTCTTCAACTAACCTGTTTCAGATCTTCCAATCATTAGGTAAGAGCTACATGTTTGTTTAATGTCATTTATTTCACTCAAAATGTATGCCTGTGTTCTACTTGTCCCAAAAATATATTTGTAAAAAAAAAGTTTGCCCAGAGCCATTGACTTCCAACAATAGGTAAGAATAGTATGACAGTCATGGCGGCCTAAGCCGCTAGTTTATAAACGTTCTTCAAAATATCTGTGTTCAGCAGTAGAAAATGTAATACAGGTTCAGGAAATAAACCTGAGGGTGACATTTTGGAGTGAGTGGGTCTCCTATCTCATGCCTGGATCAGAGAGACAAAATGTGCAGAGGCTTCAGTCCCAAGGACAATTAATGAAAACCACTGCATTTTAGTTTTTCTAACCCAAATCTTTGCAACAGCATTGTGAGTTTTACCTTATGAAAATGCACAAGTCTGTCAACAGCCTCTGTTGGACTGATCTTAGTCTTCTTCCTCCCTGGAGTCGGAGGCAGGAGATGCAACAGCAGCAGGACAGATGACATGTCACTGTCCCAATCTGAATGAGTAGATGGGGGTGATAAAAAAAAAAAAAACTTAGACAATAGCAAGAAACCAAAGCAAATTTTAAATTATAACATCCTCACAAATCATGCCAACCATTTTCAGATCCTTGTCGACCAGCTGCATTGAGAAGACACCGAATTTCTGCTGTTGAAGTAAGAGACTTGGCTTCATTGATGATCTTTTGCTTGAATGCAGTCTCCCACCTCTTAAGAAACTTGTTGGATGTTTCAGCATTGAACAGCAGAGCAAAGTCCTGATTTATCTAATGACAAAGCATATTAACAAGATTTCTAAGGTTACTTGGGACTTTTTTTATCCTTTACCACCAAAATGGATAGTGTGCACGTTTTGATAGTCTTTAGAAGAATTCAAGTAAATACACATTCATGATTTCTTAGTCTATCACTATGTCTGAAAGGCATGTATGAGCAAGAGTGATAAATATATGAACAAATGACTCTAAGTAGCAATTATGTTAAAGAGTAACCAAAAGCAGGCATATCTAAAATACACTTAAAAACAATCTTTGAAAAGTGGAATAAAGTTTTATTTACCAATCCTTTTACATCCAAATATCTTGGGAAGACATCAAGGACGTCAGCTGATCGGTCAGGATTATGGACCAGTTCTTGTCTATGCTTAAAAGTTTCCTTCATCTTCTGCATTACTTCAGTTTCATCAGCTGTGTGGACAAGGAAAGAAATTGCCTCTCTGCATGCATCTCCTTCAAGTTGTTGCACATCATCTATCCTCCTTCGTCGTCTTGGTCCTCCACTTTCAGTCATCTCTAAGCGAACACGTTTTGGGTTTTTCCTCGACAAAGTTTTAAGGCGCCAGGAGATGAACCCCGTTCCCTTTTCCGGATCGTAGAAATGCTCCTGTCAAAAAAGACAAGAGAACACACAAATGATGTCTTATGTTACATAAAATTTATAATAGAAACTTCTATTACATGCCACAAAAAGGAGCATATAACATGTCAAACTAGACTGTGTTTCAAGTACATCAATACCAACGATTCTTACATAGCCCTTTGCTGAAAATGGGTCTTTCAGGCTAGGAAAGAGAGAAATAATGCCCAAAGCATAAGTTTCCCGCTGTTTGCGTGGTGGGATCCTCCTGCAATGTAAAAAAAAATATATATTTTATTTATTTATACATATATACACACAAACACATACATATATACACACACACACACACACACACACACACAGACATATATATACATACACATATATAGACAGCTGTGTGTTTTTATTGCATCTGTGCTTTAAAGTCTTACCCATGAATTTCTGTCATGTGACTGACAACAATATTAACAAGCTGACGTCTGGTGCTGTGCTTTAAAGTTTTTGTTGTCTGGTATTCTTCAAGCACTTCCTCACCACCAGATTTTTTTTCCAGTGCATCTTGGACAGTCTGATTAAACATTGACCACAATATAGGTGAACACATGAAGACTAATAAAATGGTGAAATTATAGGGAAAGTTAACCATAAGGAAAAACATGCATACATACCCGTTTTGCCTTTTCAGCATCAATGTTAAAACTGTTGCTGAACATTGCAGTTTGATTTTCCACTGCGTTCTGGGTCTCTTCATGGTCATGTAAAAAATTTTTAAAAAAAATAGTTTTTTTTTTTTTTTTTTTTTTGTTTAAATACTCACACCACATTTACTTAACACCTCCATTCATTTGGCGGCGGGTTAGAAAAAGATTTTTTTAATTTTTTTAGAGCTTTTTCCACCAACATCCATCAACAACAACAACATTACAACTTTAAAGGCAGTGCTGTGCCACTGAAAGTATTCTAGTCACTTTGTATTCTAGTCACAGTTGAACCACTGGAGTCACACAGACTATTTTAATGTCTTTACTACCTTTCTGTGCCTTGAAAGGGGTAATTACGTTGCTGCACATGATCTCAGATTTCATCAAAAATCTCTTCATTTGTGTTCTGAAGATGAACGAAGGTCTTACGGGTTTGGAACAACATGAGGGTGAGTAATTAATGACATTTTTATTTTTGGGTGAACTAACCCTTAAAAATAAAAATTGTAAAGATAAAGATACACCCTTGTTAGTTCTCATTCTGCTATATCTAGCTGCAGTGATACCAGATCCTTTTGTCCACTTTTTCATCACTGGATCTCAACCTCAAGTTCCCCGTTTTATATATTAAAAAGGGCCGGGACTCGATTAAAAAAATTAATCTAATTAATTACAGGCTTTGTAATTAATTAATCGAAATTAATCGCATTTTAATTGCATAAATATTTGACCTGAGAACAGTGAGAAGTAATTTTTTTCACATGGATTTTTAGTATACCATTGAATGACTGAATACATAAGCAACAAAATATTGTTTTTTGTTCAACCAAGTCCAGCAGACCAGTGCAATTTTTGCCATTAAGTGTAGCAATAGCATATTTAGAAATATAGTACATTTCAAAAATTGGGTAGCCTATAGGTAGGTAGACCTTCTTTAGTAAAACACAATACTTTCAAGTACATTCAGACTAGTTACCCTGGTCCTTAAACCAGTCATCTGGTGGAGTGTAGGTTGGGTGTGGATCGGAGTCAGGCTAACGTCCACGCTAGCTGCTAAATGGCTCGATGTGCTCCGGTGAGATGTGAATTCCTTGTTGCATAGCTTGCACACAACCAGGCTATCTTATCGACGCTTCGATCCGTTCGTTTTTTATAACAAAACGTCCCATCCGGTAGGGTCAACCAAAACGGTCTCGCAGCTTCTTCATTCATGTTCACTGTGGTTTGTTGTTGGCGGAAGTCATGAACGCTATTTGCGCGCCAGTATAATCGGTCCACCAAACTCATCCAGTGAGAAACCCGCGGCGCAAAATAAGTGTGATTAAAATGCATAAAAATTATTTTTTGTGTAATTAATTAACGCATTAAAGTCTGTAATTAATTAATCTTAATTAATGCGTTAAAGTCCCGGCCCCATATTAAACCAAACAAATCTGTGACAATATTTAATAAACTGCAAAAACTCATAAGTGAGCACTTAATTGTATCCTGGACTATTTTAGACAATGTTTGCATGATTAGCACCTCTCATGTTACTGCAGACTTGTGATGAATCCCTTTGTTGTATTAGCGTCTGCTAAAGGTAAATGCATTTCTGACCCCAGGATAATTACACTGGAGTCCCTCGAAAGTATGTCTCAAGGGTTATTACAGACTTACCCTCAGACGAACCAGCAATATTTTCCAGACATCTTACAGTTAGGCATAAATGTGGACTGCCTTCGATCAATTCATGGAAGATGTCCTCTTCCACATTGGTGTCGGTGTCATCAAAGACTTGAAGAGCTGCAGTTCTGGCTAAGCCAAATTTGCCCTTAACTGAAAAGTAATTTTTACAGCATAAAAAAAAATATAAATAAGTTTTGTTAGTCACCATGCACTAAGAATAAACAATAGCCTACTTTTGTTAATGGCACTTGTTAATGTTCATAAAAAAGTAAACATTTCTAATACATTATAAAAATCAAAAGTTGTAGGCCTATCTGTTAACATAAATGCACTATGAACTTAAAAAAAAAAAAGGTTATATTTTTATTAACTAATATTAAAGTTAGTTAATGGTAAAGAAACACATGAAATTCCATGCTTTTGGGCGTAAAACAACATACCCACATTAAAAGTGGTACAGCTCCCATATACTTTGACACTCTGGGGTGTTCCTGACATCATTGGAAAGGTAACATTCTCAATTTTTGTTACAAGTGTCAGGGTGACTCTAGGACTTACTGACAGAGAAACAGAGGCTAGAATGGAGGTGTTCTATTTCCGTCCAAGTCATACATTTGTCAAATGATTGAAATATACTGCTGGCGTACAGCTATGGAGATGCAGACAACCCTAGGCCATAGCCAAAAATTGATTTTATTTCTACAGATATGTCGTTTTTCTTATTTCAAGTTTAAAAGTGCAAAGAAAAAGCCCAAAAAGTACATTAAAACAAGAATCATTAACATTAACAATTAACATTTCATCGCAAATTTGGTGTCTATCAATTCGTCTGCTCATTGGTTATAAAGATATGACGTTCTCGGAACCTGGAAATGTAACTGGTCCGAGCAAATATCAATCATCTCCGCAAGATGGTCCCACGCCCGCCAGAGACGGATAGGCTTTCAGCTCTCGGCTAGAAAAAGTTCCCATTGACTGATTGACTCATACTTTGTGTCATTGGAAAGCTCAGATCCTACACATGACAATGATGCTAACATTTTGCATGTAGCGCCTTTGGATTACAAGCGAGCGGCGATACAAAGTCCAGAGATAAACAACTGTTTAGCGGTTTTACGGTGTGATTCGGCCAGAAACCTCAAGATTGTGAGGAGACCAGCTCGTTTTGGATAAAATGGCTTGGATATTCTATTTTCCTTGGATTGTTGGCGAGGTTTGAAAAAAAGTTTTTGGAAAAATATCATCTCTGTTGGTCAGGATACAAGGAAACAGCACGGCTTTAGACACCAGCTGCGCAGTGTAAGTTTGTATTTCTTTAACTTTATAACAGTTGTATGCCTGCTATAAACCATATTATGCTTTGTGAGTGGGCTTAGTTTAATCATGAGTGTCTGAGCTTTCATTTGATGTGTCACATGAGCATATATTTAGAAGATTTAATGCTTTAAAGTTGAAAAAACGTTTATAAAGTGGAGGTAAAATCAACGTTACAGGGGACAAAGTGTGCCGTACACGGTACAGTGATTCTTAATGTTTCAACAAATTAGACCATATTGTAAAGTGTTAACATACACAAGCCCTGTGTACTTGAGTTGGCTTATACTTCAAGCATATTTCTATATGACTAAGTACATTTCTAAGCTTCTTACCTTCATTGAGAAAATCTTGGAACGTAGAATCGCTGAGATATTTCACAAATTTCTTTACACCTTGATACTGAACTTTAACCAGCATGATGAAAGCTGTTGGTCAAGAAAAAAAAAAACTGATTATGACGTTTCAAAATTACAGATTTGTTTAGTAGCCTATTATATAAAAAAATCAATTTTAACTGTTGTATAATGTAATTGTTTTGTAATATAGTGTTGTATCGCGATCAGTACAGTGTAGTATATATGTGACACATGACATGTATATGACTTTCTGTAAACTGCTTTGAGAGAGAGAGTCAGTGATGAATCCCTTGTTGTCTGATTACCTCCGCTGTCTTATGAACGACCGCTTAAACATCGACGTCCATATGAAGGTATTTCATCCTCTGCTGTCTCAGTGTGTAATCCCCTGCTGGGTCTTCTTACTAATAGCAAATGTTTTCGTCTTCTCTGAGGTGATTTTCGACCGTTTTGACGCACTTCTTTCGACATTCTGAACTACCGCGGAACTGTCAGAGAGCGCCACGTGACCATTCTGAACGAATCACGTTGTCAGAAATTGGCATCAGCCAATGAGATTGCG
The DNA here is from genome assembly GCF_010015445.1 of Perca fluviatilis. Classification (NCBI taxonomy): domain Eukaryota; kingdom Metazoa; phylum Chordata; class Actinopteri; order Perciformes; family Percidae; genus Perca; species Perca fluviatilis. The sequence continues at coordinate 42,111,322 of NC_053116.1, forward strand.
CATTTTGAGTTAATTTCCCCCCTTTTACTTTCACGATTGGTTGCTGATGAAAAGGAAATGACCATATTTGGATCCGACAGCATTGTAGAGGAGAGAGAGAGCTTTCCAACGGTATATGAGATGACAGGGTGCAGACAGCGATCGCGGAGCAGCGGGATGATTTAGAACGCCAACTTTTGTTGAATTTAGGAGAAATATACCGACGCAAACTGACAAAGTGTAGTAAAATAAAGACCCAAATGTGTATTTCGGACTTTTTTTCACCACAAGTCTGAAAGAAGACATGTTATTGAACACAAATAGCCAAAAATCTCAAAATTGACCAGTGGAAAAAAAACGATGGTTTTTGCCTGCCGTGTCTCGCCTTAAGAAGACAAATAACGTTTAGTTATACTAAAATATTGAATATGCCTTATTTTAGCAGCACAAGGAAGCAGAAGGGGATGTAGATGCTATTTGCCTCATTAAACAAGTTAACGTTAAGCTAAATCACAGACGTTATCCTGTTATCTATCACATATTCTAAGATATAAGAAAACTTAAGTTCAAAACTGCTAACTAAAATAAACTATGCAACTCTTACCTCAGTTTGCCAGCGAACTAGCAAAAGCGCCCCCCAGATCCTATCGATGGTCTGTCGTCGTACATGAAAGGAAATAAAGTTAGCACTCGGACAATGTTGAGAAACGTAGGCCTACTACTAATATTATTTTGAATTGTGAGAAACGTAAATGAAACATGAAAATTGGTAAAAACTTAAGTGGTTATCAAATATTATACCTGTTTGAACTCTCCTCTCCTCGTGGTCGTCCGCCATTAATCAAAAAGGAAACGATGTGCAAGAACCGGAAATCAGATCAACTCGTCACCAGTGTCAGTTATGTCAACTCGCTGTAATTACGCTGACTCCGACCACTGATTCACTCTGCAAGTGTTGATGCCATTCAAATCAACACCAGAATCAACACTTTTTAACTCTGAAAAATTAACACCATAAAAACAACTCTAAACTACACTGGATATTTTGCTGTGTACTGTTGTCCTCAAAGGCATTCCCATTTTACTCTGTGATGACTCCAGTGAATTCTACAAGACCTGCTCTGTAAGTACTTGCACATAAGAAAAGTTTGGTCTGCATTCATATTAAACTATATATGTGTAGACATAGAAGATATAATTCTATCTGCTCAATATACATGTTAGACAGTTATTGATGTATTTTGTATAGCAATACCTACACAACTAATCTGAGAGATATGTAAACAGCCAGTAAATAAAAATAAAATTTGCCACATAAACTTTATACACATTCATTAATTTCAAATCGAAGGAGTAGGAGTCTAGGTTGAAAAGTTGGTATAGAGTGAATGTATAGACCTTGTTGTATCTCCATAGCTTTAGTTTAACCATACCAAATATATTTTGTTTGCTTTATTGTGACAATCTAAGTGTGAACACATATTTAAAGCCATATTCTCTAATAACATCACAACACAAAAAGATTTATGTTTTAGAATAGCATAAATTGCAATGCTGAAGAATGTGTGTGTCTTTGTACGATACAGCGAGAGACAAGGCCCTAGAATGCATCACTGTTGGTGTGCTGACAGTTGTCAGTGAAGATAGTCCTCACGAAGGTCAAAACTCAGTGGACCTCCAGCCCATCTCCACTGCCATCATTCTGGAGGGAGGTATTGTCATAGATCATATTAAAAACTTGCCTCAGGCAGTTTGTCTGTTGTTTGGGCTTACATATGCATTGCATTTGGATTACCAAAAATACATGGCAAATACACTTAACTTCATTCAGACTGTGATGTTTGGACTGGGAAAGAAAAACCTCCCACCAAAACTGTTAACTCTGAAGAACAGTTTTCTGGTTTAGAACAGTAAAGAGTCATCAGCTGTCAGATAGCACTTTGTAAACTTTGCAGCCATTAATGTTCTCCTGTTATCAGAGAACGTTTGATGCTTTCTTGAAACTGTTCTCACTTATTTACGATCTCTTTATGTTGCAAAGAGTTGTTAGTTGTTATTAGATGATAATGTCAGAAAAGAACCTAGCAAGGTTGTCCTGTTTACATTTGTGTTTTGGGAAAACTTTAATAGTTGTAATTTAGTACAAATACAAACCCCAAGGAGTGATGTTTTTCTTTGTGTTGGTTTAATCCTTGGATTGCTCACTTTGGGACACAAAAGCATTTGTTCTACTTTCAGATCATAAATGCACTGATTTTGCATGCACTGAAGTGCTGTAGTTATCAGGTGTTTACCTGTTTAATATTGGGAGACTGTTACATGCCCAGAATTAGCTCACAGAAATGTGGTTTTACTTTTTATTTATTTTTTATATTTTTCCATGTCATTTTCTACAGTTCATCAAACCACAACTTTGTTGTTTAGCCGCTGTTTTGTACTTGGATGTGCATTGAATACATGTTGTAATGCAGCTGAATCAAAAACTTGTGAGTGTTCTTTTAAAGTAAATGTTTGTGGTGTGTTTGCCTTTATTAGATAGTTACAGCAATAGCAATAGATAAGAAATGGGGGAGAGAAAAGGCCACAGGTTGGACCCAAACCTGGGCAGCAGCAACAAGGTCCCATTCAAGGAAATTGGTTTCTTTAATTTAAGTGAACTTGAAAAATTAGTGAGCATAACTAAAAGTGTTAAATTGTAATTCTAAGTGGGGTTAAATTTATATCAAGCAATCCACACAAAATGAAAAAAATTAAGTTAACACTAAGCATGGCTATTGAGTTACATGAACATAAAAGAAATGTGTTAGTGGTACTACTTGATTTAGTAAAATAAACAAGCTTTTCTAACTCACTAATCTTAAGATTATTTGCTTAATTTTTTTGAGGCAATGAGTTTGCATACTTTCTTTAAGTAAGGTTAACTAATTACATTTTACAGTGTTGAAAAAAAGTGGCAAACTTTAAAAAAAAGAGCCAAGAATGTTGACTGGTTATAATGGCAATAAAAAGAACTGAAATCTGAAAGAAACTATTAATCCAACACACATAATCCTAGGAAAATCATCACCTGAGCTAAACAAGAGACGGACCAGTATTTATATAGAATTTTCAGAATTGCAGTCATGAAGCAGATAACAAACTGGCTGAATCCATTAATAGCAACAGTCCAGAGATGGAAAGAAACAATGCATGAAATTTCAGAAATGGAGAGAATAACATACAGAATCAGAAATGAAGAATTTGAGTATGGAAGACGCTGGGCTAATGGATGCAATATAAAGCCAACAACTAAAACAGGAGAGTACAAGGAATTTAGATCAATAACATAATGTAAAGGAGAACAGAAGCAGGGCCTGGTTGGGTAAGAAAAACATAACTCGACATACATAGTTAAACACACCTAAGAGGAGTAAATATGCGCACAAACATACACACGTACAAATTATGAATAACAATGGATTTAAATTGTAGATGTATACCAATTATTGTTATACAAAAAGATTTAGTTATTCATTCATGCACGTCCTTGCTTTTTCTTAGTGTTTTTGGTAGAATAACTGATATATGATTGAATGAACTACAGTAACTTTTTAAGTTAGTTTTAAGTTATTAAGTATTTAGTGTATGTTAACTTTTTTATACACAAATCAACTCCTATGTTTCTTAGGTAAAAGTTTGGGAGTGTATGCATATATTGTATATGCAATGTATATATGTATAGATGTATGATTAGAAGTATAGGGGTGCAGATGTATGTGTATATGCTTATACATAGATATACTGTATTTCCTTACTTTCTTGCCATGATGGTTGCTTTTGTTATTTTATTATTAGGGCCTGAGCACCGACAGCAGCGAAGGCCTGATTGAAACTGAAGGAATTATTATTTTCCCGTCAAATGAATTGCCTGTTTGAGGGGCTTATCATATTCAAGAACTCACCAAATTTGGCGGTCGCATCAAGTCTGGTGAAAATTTACGTATTTTAAGGGTTTCGGGAATGGGCGCACAAAAATGGCTCGCTAGCGCCCCCTAGAAAGTTAAAAAAAAATTTAGCCCCTGCAGTGTGTTTAACGTAGACTCACGAAACTTGGTACACATATGTAACATGTCAAGATGTACAACAAACTTCATTAGAGCCATACCCTAAACCCAACAGGAAGTCCGCCATTTTGATTTCAAAATTCGAAATTAGTGCGATTTTGGCCATTTCCACATGTCGTACTTTAACGAACTCTTCCTAGAGATTTCATCCGATCAACTTCAAACTCGGTCTGTGCCATCTTAAGATGTTAAAGATGAAAAGTTGTTAAAAGAAAAACTTTTCGTCATAGGGCGTGGCCGTGGCGGGGCGGCCATTTTGTGCGTTTCGCTACTGAAACAGGAAGTGGGTGTAACTCGAGTGTACGTTGTCCAACTGGCTCGAAACTTTTCAGGATTCCTAAGAGTCCAACCCTGAGGACAAATAAAGGCCGATATTTACTTAAAGTCATAGCGCCCCCTAGTGGTAACAGGAAGTAGGCCTAAAAGTCAAGGTGCTATACTTTAACGAACTCCTCCTAGAGATTTCATCCGATGGACTTCAAACGTGGTCTGTACCATCCCAACACCTTAACGATGAAAAGTTATTAAAAGAAAAACTTTTCGTCAGAAGTTTTTCTTTTAATAACTTTTCATCGGCATAGGATGGCGGCCATTTTGAGTGTTTAGTGATGAACAAAGAAGTTGTTGGTATCTGACCGAAATTTCTCACGATTGACAAGGGTCCAGACCTGAAGAAACCTACAGGCCAAAATTGACTTTTGGTCATAGCGCCCACCGCAGGCAACAGGAAATGCGCCTTATATGACAAACATCATCTGATTTACATGAAACTCATTGTGTGAGGTATCAATGAACTCGGCAGAGACTTCCTTTTTATTGGTAAAGGTTTGACCCACCCCCTATACTTTGGCCACGCCCCCTTTCACAGCTAATGAACCGTATGACATAGAGTCTTGTGTGAGGTATCATTGAACTCAGCAGAGACTTCCTTATTCATTGCTGATGGTTTGGCCCGCCCCCTATGCTTAAGCCACGCCCCCTTTCATAAATGGGGACCCGTTTAAGGTAGAGTCTTATGTGAGGGAGAAGGCCCGTCCAATGCTGCTCGCAGCTTTAATTATTATTATTATTATTATTATTATTATTATTAGCACTGGGTGGATACATAAAAAAGGGTACATTTTCCATTTTTAGAGGACAACATGAGGGTAAAAGTACTTTCCCAAACAGGCAAGTGGTATGTAATATTTACTTTCCCAATGTGGCGTTTTACTTGACCCTGGCCCCATCCATCAGGCAACCCTTATAGTTGAACCCTGCGTACATCATTACAACCACAGCTGTTCTCAGCCTCCGTTCAGATACTGTGTGCAGAAAATACACTGATAGAAGAAGACCACAGTAAAATACAGAAAAACACAGACTGACGTAAAGAAAACAAGAAAGACTCACCTGAATATTCCCGTTCGTCTGTAGAGTAGGAATTGAGGAGTGTATTATCCACACAGCAAGCGTACCATTGTCCTTCGATTAACACACAGGTAACTCACAGCAGAACAACTAAAGCTCTGTTGATCATGTGATACACAACATGACAACTTTCTATCCCAGCAAATATATATCTCAAAATCTTGTCCGTCCAGAGAAGATAATAAGAAATGGAATAGCCATGTGCACACTGCAGTCACAACCACTTGTTGCGCAACAGCACTCGTAACGCCACAACATTCCAACAACATTGTGAATTAAAGACTGTGTTGTCTCTCCAGGGGAAGTTTGATTTGCGTTAGTGGGCAAAACCGCAAACAACATACGAGAGTTTGTGGGATGTTTCACAACAGTTACAGGAAACAACCAATTAAACAACCAAATAAATGTTAGTTGGAAAAAATTAAACCATGTGACTGGATGCCAGCAAAAAGTGCTGCTAAAAAGATTAACCATTTTCATAAAGTTTTTAAACAGTATACAAAACTCACAATTTACAACATGAACACCCCCACCCCCGCCCCCTTTTGTCTTTACCACCTACCCAGACAAAAAACCTAGATAAGATGATGAAGTAACTACAACATTCAAGCAAACACAACACAGTAAGTAAGTAAAGTAAATAAACCAAATAAACATACAGTATGTATAAATGAGAACACCATAAGCCCATCACACATGTCTCTCCACAGCACAAAGCTTCTTAGGAGCCAGAAAGCTCAGCTACTGTCCCCATTTTCTACTATAGACATCTAATCTCTAAAGTCGATGGTCTGAAATGAGCCAGTTATAATTTTCAACAGTATTAAATAATAGGGTGATACTTTGGCCAAAATAGGCTATTTGTCATTGTATAGTGAAAATGAATGCACAGATCATTTTTCACATCACGAGAAATGATTCCCACAAAAAATCATTTCAGAACAGTTTCAATGTTCTGTTTTGTTTTATTGAATTTTAAAAGGTAGAGACATGAAGGTGAGCAGCGCTGCAGTGACAGGATGCAAACAGGTTACTGATCAGACACGCAGCACAAGAAGGAAAGAGTCGGCCTGAGAAAGAGAAACCACACGTGCTTGTGGTCGTTTAATGCCAACATTGTGTGGTGAATACTTTCTATTTTGCAGGTGCCAGCTCCTCCAGCTCTGCAGTACACACTGTGTGCACAGGTACCGGCCTGTTGGTTTAATCAGATCAAACATCTGATTTACGTCTCATCTATGTAATGTATTATGACTTGGTTCAGAGAAATCCCTGTACACAAATTGTAAAAGAAAAGAAAACCAAAAAGCAACAGCAGGGGAAGACGTTTGCTGATGTTGCTGGAATTTTACAGCTGCCAAAAAATGGACAGACTTTAACGGCCCACGGCCTCTCTTTCTTCCTCTCCCTCTCTCCCTCTCTCCTTATCTACATTTAGCTGCAGGAAGATCTGAACCATCCAGTGTTTAAGGTCAATACAACATTTCTTTCCAGTATGTTGTGTTGCATAAAAAAAAAAGATCATAAAAGATCCATCTTTATAGGCGAGCGTCGGATGAATCTGGATTCTCCTCCCTTCTCTCCTGCTCCTCCGCCAAAAGACGAGCCGCCTGTTTGAAGAAAAGACCATTTGTTTGGTGGTAGTTGAAGTAGTGGAAATTGGTTTTACTTTAATTTGGAAAAAATAGGGATTTATACAATAAGATGTATACATCTGGACAGTCAATGTGGAAAACTGATCTAATAAGGGTTACACAGATCACAGTTTGGTGATGGTTAAAGGGATTTACCTCTGGCCTCTGATCCTCTGGCCTACGATCCTCTGGCCTACGATCCTCTGGTTCCTCTGGCCTCTGATCCTCTGGCTGCCGATCCTCTGGTTCCTCTAGCATCGGATCCTCTGGCCTCGGATCCTCTGGCCTCCGTTGTTCAAGAGGAATGTGCTCCTGTAAAAAGTTCCATACAGTGAGTTTGGAAGACATGAAGTTATTTTCCCATAATCCTTTCTCTGTTCTTTTCAAAATATGCCCGTTCATCAATGTTCATCCTGAGGGGAACATAAATGATGAACCACATTTTGTCACAATCCATCCAACAGAGATTTCAGTCTGGAAACAAGTGTTGGACTCATAAAGCTGCTAATAATTAAAATAAAATGACAAGAAAGACACAGAGTTAACAGATGTTGGTTCTTTACCTGGTTTTCGGCTGCAGTGGGTTGTTCAATCAGTTCTATAGCAACATCATAACATTTCTGCCACTCGGGTTTACCCATTTTCAACTTGACTGCGTCAGTCAACTGTTCTTTTGCTGCTTTTGTCAAAATCTCTTTCAGCACATTTTCCTCCTCATCCAAAATCACTTCGTAGTACAAAATATTTCTGTTGCAACAACTTGAATCCTTACAGCATGTCATCCGTCCAAATAATGATATCAAGGCAGCCAGGGACAGGATACAAAAGAGCAGAGACATGCCGATAACCTGAAAAAAAAGGTAACAAAGATGGTTATATATACAGCACGGAAGCTGGGAAACAGCCGTAGTTGCAATAAAACCCTATTCTGGAGCTTCAATATCAAGAGTTTTCTCTGAAAGACCTTTATAAACTATTTAACAGATTCATAACAAGAGCCTCTCATATAGACTCCATCTTGATTAGTCTTGGGGCCTCATTTCTAAACGTGGCGTTCAAAAGAAGGCATACGTTGCTCTCTACACAAGAATTGGGATTTCCAAAAAGCAAACTTGATGGGAAAATGTGCATTCCCCCACAGACACTGACTTATTTTTGTTTTGTTTGTTTTTATTGTAGGTCTAAAGCATGTTTTAACCAGGTGCAATAGAAATAAAGCTTAATTAATTACATGCTCTTGCGCAGAACTATACTGCTGACACCTAATAATTCCGTCAGCTTTTAAGATAAAATCAAATTGATGGGTATAAAAAGGCATGCCAAGCTTATTGACACACAATGGCTGGTTTTGCACTGTTGGGAGATGTGGCAAATGGAGACAGACAGCAAGAAGACTTGTTGGCAAACGAGGATGAGTGGGCTCAGAGCCAGTTCCGACTGCCTTGAGCTGTCCTATTTGATCTCTGTGCTGTTTTGGGCATTACAGAGAGGACCACCCAGAGAAACCACGCTGTGCTGGTCCCACTTCAAGGAGGGTCAGCTCTGGCATCCTTTGGCAAAAACACTTTCTTTATGTAGTGCTGGACCCCTTTTTTTGCATCATCTTTAATATCGGACAATTTTCTTTCATTTTCTGGGTCTATTGCATTAACTGCATCTGCAACATGTCACTCTACAGCTTTTTTGGTAATGCCCAGACTGTGGCCTCCAAACATGTTTTAGAACTAAAACTTCACATCGAGTGAAAGTCCTTTGTTTTGTTTCCTCTCTGCACATGATGTCGGTATGGATGACTATTAATTTGGGGCATTCCACTGACTATTTAAGGGCAACTATGGGCGGGACATGAAGCCGCTGAAGCTGCGTCACATTTAGTTAATTGTGATTTATATAGGGAAACCAGCGTGACGTGCAAGCGCATGAATCAGAATATTTCTGTGTGTACACACTTCCTATGTTTCGTCCATACGCCAATACTGACAGAAATTTGCCACACAGTTTTATAAATGAGGCCCCTGGTCTTGGATCAGGGTTGTTCTCCAGCCCTTAATGTTTCCTCTAAAGCCCTGAATCTTTGAGGGTTTTAAAATAACTTCAAATTTGTGTCATTTCCCCTCAGTCACTCTGAATGGAGCAGCAAATCAATGCAGCAACCATATAATGGGACTTAAAAACAGAAACAATGGACAGTTTCTGCCTCACTTTTAGACGGCAGCAGTGAAAATGAGTCATCCTCAACATTTGTTGTGTTCTGGTTTTAGAACAATTTTAACCCCCATTCCCCTTTTCCCAATATAACTGATATGATCACATCATCTTAAAAGAATCATCCAAACACAAGATAATAAACTCAGGATCTCAACATGAATAAAATAAATGTACAATTAAAGACTGACATGATGTGTAGAAAACAAAACAAACTCACCATTGAATGGTTTTTCAGTTCAGCGATGATCGCCTTTTCCTCAGCTGTGAGTTTTTTTGTCTTTGCAGGCTAACTGTTTCTGTTGTTCAGAATGATCATTCCAACAGCAAACATACCAGTCTCCATCGATGTACACAGAGGTAACCCACAGCAGACCAACAAACACAGCCTTGACAATGTGATAAACTAAAATGCAGAACAGTTTGCAACGTTTTTTAAAGGCTTTCTTGCATTCATTTGTACACATACAGGTACAGGCACAGGTATACTTCCAGGCTCTCAGAAATGTTCTGTCCGTCCAGAGTTGTAAAACAAATATAATAAAGAACGGCATAATCATGTAGAAATTGCAGTCAAGAGCTCGTCCTTTGCACGAGCACTCCAAATCCTTGTCGAGCACAACATTGTGAACAAAAATCACAATCACTGCGACGTAGGTGCTGAGTTTTTTGAGAGCGAACTTTGGCAGGAAGTTCTTCATCTTTGCTGCAAAGTCTGAATCTGCTCAGGGTTTGCTTGCTACCTCTAGATATACTAACATGAAACCATGCTTTTCCTGTTTATGCAAGACAGCCGCTACATGGTATTAGATCTGCAAGTCCTCGAGTAAGATTTTAAATGTTGAGTGTTTTTTCTTTGCCTTCAGGTTTTCATTTGAAGGCATGGGAACCTTTAGTTTCTTGTGCTAGTATTTCCTGCTTCTGTCTCTGATCTTTTACCCCTGTGAACACAAATGCAACACAACGCTACCATTTGTGGAGTGACTGTGGCTCTTCAGCATTTTTTAAATAGTGATTCAATACATAAAAAAATTAATAAAGCAAAGCTACGGAAGCCCTGAAAGACAAAGGGACCATTGTTGGCCAAAACCTAAGTTTATCTCGTATGTATGAGATAGTTTAACCCAAGTCAGCGCCTATACACAGTTCCATTACGTGTAGTAGGGGTGTTACGGTTCATGAAAAAACACCCGAACCGCTCGGTTCGCTAGTCTCGGTTCGGAGCATGTGTGTACCGCACGGTTCGTCAGTCCACTGTTAATGTGCCCACTTTATACACCTATGTTAAAACACTTACTGAAAATGACGAGCGGGATGGGCGTGACAAACGCAACCCATGGCAGCTGATTGGACGATCGCGTCACATGGGTCTGGCTGGTCCCTAATTTCAAAACAAACTGTCATGGCGGCTCGTTCAGAATACGATCTCATATTGTACTAGAATAGTTCACCGAAACGTGTTTCTGAAAACATTTTAAGCGAGAAATAGGCCATGCAGTTGCTGAATCTGTCTTCATTTCAGATCGACAAAGGTCAGTTTAAAAGATTTTCATCAGATTTTGAGAGACACCGAGCCGACCGCTCCCCTCAAGTGGAGTGGGGGGCGCTGCAGGTCCGTCCATTGACCTGCAGAAATGTCCCGTGGGAGAGGCGCTGCCCAGAGCTGGAGGATGCGCCAGCGTCGTTTATAGTCTGGTGTGTGGGAACATTTGGGAAAACAATATAGAACTGCCACTGTGTGCACGTTTTGTGCAACATGCATTCAATATGCTAATTTGAGCTATATGCTGAAGTATATTCGGGAGTGTTAAAGAAAAAATAAGAACCGTACTGAACCGAAAACCGTGACCCTAAAACCATGATACGAACCGAACCGTGGGTTTTTTGAACCGTACCACCCCTAATGTGTAGGCTATATATTTTCAAGAAAAGTCTGAAGGAAAAATTGCTTATAACATGATTGGTGAATATTTCTTAATTGTTATATTTGTACTGGGATCATCTGTATTTTGTGGTATGTGTCTGTGTTTTGTCAATTGTAAATTAAGTTTTTAGTGTCAAAATATTCTCTGTTGTATGATTATTGTTATCGGGCCCCCTCTAAAAGCTTTTAGTAGCTTATTTGGGGTTCCCCATTTCATGCGGCCTACATATGATCATTATACCTTCTGAAATTGTGTTTTAATGATACGATTATATGGTAAATAAATGATTAGAACAGTTGATAACGCATTAACTGTCGCAGCTCGCTGGGAGGAGAGCCGCCCGACGCAGCTCGAGAGATGTTCTCAGAGTTACAGAGACAGTTAGACCCAGCAGCAGTGGGTCAGACCTCTAACATTAGACCCAGCAGCAGTGGGTCAGACCTCTAACATTAGACCCAGCAGCAGTGGGTCAGACCTCTAACATTAGACCCAGCAGCAGTGGGTCAGACCTCTAACATTAGACCCAGCAGCAGTGGGTCAGACCTCTAACATTAGACCCAGCAGCAGTAGGTCAGACCTCTAACATTAGACCCAGCAGCAGTAGGTCAGACCTCTAACATTAGACCCAGCAGCAGTGGGTCAGACCTCTAACATTAGACCCAGCAGCAGTAGGTCAGACCTCTAACATTAGACCCAGCAGCAGTGGGTCAGCGGACCGCTAACATTAGACCCAGCAGCAGTAGGTCAGACCTCTAACATTAGACCCAGCAGCAGTGGGTCAGACCTCTAACATTAGACCCAGCAGCAGTAGGTCAGACCTCTAACATTAGACCCAGCAGCAGTGGGTCAGACCTCTACTATTAGACCCAGCAGCAGTAGGTCAGACCTCTAACATTAGACCCAGCAGCAGTGGGTCAGCGGACCGCTAACATTAGACCCAGCAGCAGTAGGTCAGACCTCTAACATTAGACCCAGCAGCAGTGGGTCAGACCTCTAACATTAGACCCAGCAGCAGTAGGTCAGACCTCTAACATTAGACCCAGCAGCAGTGGGTCAGACCTCTAACATTAGACCCAGCAGCAGTGGGTCAGCGGACCGCTAACATTAGACCCAGCAGCAGTGGGTCAGCGGACCGCTAACATTAGACCCAGCAGCAGTAGGTCAGACCTCTTAACATTAGACCCAGCAGCAGTGGGTCAGACCTCTAACATTAGACCCAGCAGCAGTTGGTCAGACCTCTAACATTAGACCCAGCAGCAGTTGGTCAGACCTCTAACATTAGACCCAGCAGCAGTGGGTCAGACCTCTAACATTAGACCCAGCAGCAGTAGGTCAGACCTCTAACATTAGACCCAGCAGCAGTGGGTCAGACCTCTAACATTAGACCCAGCAGCAGTGGGTCAGACCTTTAACATTAGACCCAGCAGCAGTGGGTCCAGTGGACCCAGCTAACAACTAAGACCCAGCAGTAGGACGGCAGACCTCTAACATTGGACCCAGCAGCAGTAGGTCAGACCTCTAACATTAGACCCAGCAGCAGTGGGTCAGACCTCTAACATTAGACCCAGCAGCAGTAGGTCAGACCTCTAACATTAGACCCAGCAGCAGTAGGTCAGACCTCTAACATTAGACCCAGGCGCAGTAGGTCAGACCTCTAACGTTAGACCCAGCAGCAGTGGGTCAGACCTCTAACATTAGACCCAGCAGCAGTGGGTCAGCAGACCTCTAACATTAGACCCAGCAGCAGTAGGTCAGACCTCTAACATTAGACCCAGCAGCAGTAGGTCAGACCTCTAACATTAGACCCAGCAGACCGCTAACATTAGACCCAGCAGCAGTGGGTCAGACCTCTAACATTAGACCCAGCAGCAGTAGGTCAGACCTCTAACATTAGACCCAGCAGCAGTGGGTCAGACCTCTAACATTAGACCCAGCAGCAGTAGGTCAGACCTCTAACATTAGACCCAGCAGCAGTGGGTCAGACCTCTAACATTAGACCCAGCAGCAGTAGGTCAGACCTCTAACATTAGACCCAGCAGCAGTGGGTCAGCGGACCGCTAACATTAGACCCAGCAGCAGTAGGTCAGACCTCTAACATTAGACCCAGCAGCAGTGGGTCAGACCTCTAACATTAGACCCAGCAGCAGAAGGTCAGACCTCTAACATTAGACCCAGCAGCAGTGGGTCAGACCTCTAACATTAGACCCAGCAGCAGTAGGTCAGACCTCTAACATTAGACCCAGCAGCAGTAGGTCAGACCTCTAACATTAGACCCAGCAGCAGTAGGTCAGACCTCTAACGTTAGACCCAGCAGCAGTGGGTCAGACCTCTAACATTAGACCCAGCAGCAGTGGGTCAGCAGACCTCTAACATTAGACCCAGCAGCAGTAGGTCAGACCTCTAACATTAGACCCAGCAGCAGTAGGTCAGACCTCTAACATTAGACCCAGCAGACCGCTAACATTAGACCCCAGCAGCAGTGGGTCAGACCTCTAACATTAGACCCAGCAGCAGTAGGTCAGACCTCTAACATTAGACCCAGCAGACCGCTAACATTAGACCCAGCAGCAGTAGGTCAGACCTCTAACATTAGACCCAGCGGCAGTGGGTCAGACCTCTAACATTAGACCCAGCAGCAGTAGGTCAGACCTCTAACATTAGACCCAAGGATTAGACCCAGCAGCAGTAGGTCAGACCTCTAACATTAGACCCAGCAGCAGTGGGTCAGCGGACCGCTAACATTAGACCCAGCAGCAGTAGGTCAGACCTCTAACATTAGACCCAGCAGCAGTGGGTCAGACCTCTAACATTAGACCCAGCAGCAGAAGGTCAGACCTCTAACATTAGACCCAGCAGCAGTGGGTCAGACCTCTAACATTAGACCCAGCAGCAGTGGGTCAGCGGACCGCTAACATTAGACCCAGCAGCAGTAGGTCAGACCTCTAACATTAGACCCAGCAGCAGTGGGTCAGACCTCTAACATTAGACCCAGCAGCAGTTGGTCAGACCTCTAACATTAGACCCAGCAGCAGTTGGTCAGACCTCTAACATTAGACCCAGCAGCAGTGGGTCAGACCTCTAACATTAGACCCAGCAGCAGTAGGTCAGACCTCTAACATTAGACCCAGCAGCAGTGGGTCAGACCTCTAACATTAGACCCAGCAGCAGTGGGTCAGACCTTTAACATTAGACCCAGCAGCAGTGGGTCAGTGGACCGCTAACATTAGACCCAGCAGCAGTAGGTCAGCAGACCTCTAACATTAGACCCAGCAGCAGTAGGTCAGACCTCTAACATTAGACCCAGCAGCAGTGGGTCAGACCTCTAACATTAGACCCAGCAGCAGTAGGTCAGACCTCTAACATTAGACCCAGCAGCAGTAGGTCAGACCTCTAACATTAGACCCAGCAGCAGTAGGTCAGACCTCTAACGTTAGACCCAGCAGCAGTGGGTCAGCAGACCTCTAACATTAGACCCAGCAGCAGTAGGTCAGACCTCTAACATTAGACCCAGCAGCAGTAGGTCAGACCTCTAACGTTAGACCCAGCAGCAGTAGGTCAGACCTCTAACATTAGACCCAGCAGCAGTAGGTCAGACCTCTAACATTAGACCCAGCAGCAGTAGGTCAGACCTCTAACATTAGACCCAGCAGCAGTGGGTCAGACCTCTAACATTAGACCCAGCAGCAGTTGGTCAGACCTCTAACATTAGACCCAGCAGCAGTGGGTCAGACCTCTAACATTAGACCCAGCAGCAGTAGGTCAGACCTCTAACAGTAGACCCAGCAGCAGTAGGTCAGACCTCTAACATTAGACCCAGCAGCAGTGGGTCAGACCTCTAACATTAGACCCAGCAGCAGTAGGTCGGCAGACCACTAACATTAGACCCAGCAGACCTCTAACATTAGACCCAGCAGCAGTAGGTCAGACCTCTAACATTAGACCCAGCAGCAGTGGGTCAGACCTCTAACATTAGACCCAGCAGCAGTAGGTCAGACCTCTAACAGTAGACCCAGCAGCAGTAGGTCAGACCTCTAACATTAGACCCAGCAGCAGTGGGTCAGACCTCTAACATTAGACCCAGCAGCAGTGGGTCAGACCTCTAACATTAGACCCAGCAGCAGTAGGTCGGCAGACCACTAACATTAGACCCAGCAGACCTCTAACATTAGACCCAGCAGCAGTAGGTCAGCAGACCTCTAACATTAGACCCAGCAGCAGTAGGTCAGACCTCTAACATTAGACCCAGCAGCAGTAGGTCAGACCTCTAACATTAGACCCAACAGCAGTGGGTCAGCAGACCGCTAACGTTAGACCCAGCAGCAGTGGCTAGCTAGTAGGGATGGCTGAAGTGAAACTGACGTTCCGAAGCTTTGCCGAGATCCCGAAGCGCAGATGTTTCGAAACACTGATCCGAAGCGCGATTCAAAACACTGATGTCACGTGACTACGGCTAAATGAAACACCGGAGTGTTTCACTAGTGTTTCAACCAAAAGGTGGCATGGTCCGCCAAATCAGCGGTGCTGATTGACAGGGTCGGGAACACACATCGCACATCAGTATTAAAGTGAAGTCAACGCACCTTGACCTCGTGGGTTTTTGTGAGATGAGTTTGATTTTGAGATAGCGGATATTTGGTGATATAGTGACATTCAAAGTGCGAGTTGTTTAGTTATATTTAGGCTCACATTTAAATTTACACATTGACTGATAGAGTAGAGACAGACAGAGTATAGACCTACATACAGTGACACATTAATAGATAGATAGATAGATAGATAGATAGATAGATAGAAAGATAAATAGATAGATAGATAGATAGGACAGGACAGTTTATGGGAACGCGTTAATAATTTTATCTGTAAAACCCAGATTATACATATACGCTAAATGCGGGAGCTGATGCCATAGCTGCGGAAGCGAACCCCCACCCCCCCCCCCCCCCGTTTGCCCCCCCCTCCTGATCCCCTAACTTACTGGAAAGAGAGAGCAGTAATCTTTCCTCATTTGTATGTCCTTGCTAAAAAATATCTTTGCATGCCAGCAACAAGTGTCCCTTGTGAGAGGATCTTTTCAAAGGCTGGAGAAATTATCTGTAAAACACGAAGTAGGCTAAGTCCTTCCACAGCAGAGAAATAAATATTTTTGAATGAAAATCTATAAAAATGAGACATTGTGGCTTGATTTCTTTTATTAATATTAATTTTTTATGACCAAAATAGCATTATGCACAGTGAGGAGTCTGCAAGCCTTACAAGCTTCACATATTAGAAAAATAATACAATACAATAATAAATGTTTTATTTTTTTAATGGCTCGTTATCAAGGTTGTTTCAGATCAACACCTGCCAGTGACCACTAGGTGTCATCGTTGAGACGGGTGTCAGATTGTTTCGAAGCCTCGACACAATATGACACATTTGCTTCAACTGTTTCATTGTTTCACGAAGCCTCGATCTGCCACCACTACTAGCTAGCTCATTCTCTGTAAGCGATGCAGCATAAAAGCATGACAGAACCAGCCATCCAGCCAGTGTTAGTTGGCTAACGTTATCTTGCTAACTCCGCCTTAACTTTACCCCCTCGCCATATTGTTCAGAGAAAACGAGCCGAATAGGTCAGGTTTCACAAGAACAGGTACCCAAATGCAGACCCAGACGAGGTGAGTTGAATGAACAAGGTGAGGTTTTATTTGGATATTGTATGTGGAAAAAACAGGCGAGTGCAGCTGGTGGAGCAGCGGGTGTAAGCGATCCAGCTGGAGGGTCTGTGAAGATCCAGTACACTGGTGAAGTAGACAGCTAGGCGGAGGTGCAGGGAATATTCCAGGTGACCAGAAACTGCAGACAGGAGAACAGGAGGCAGATTAGCAAAAAGGTAAAAAGCGCTAAGCAGCTGAGCAAACCTTCCACACTGACTGACATACAGGTAAGGCTAACGATCCAGCGGGGACTGGAAGGTTGGCCTGGCTTATAAAGGAAGTAAACGGTTGCTGAGGAACAGGAGTGCTGAGTAGTCTGATGAGCCACAGGTGTGTAGGCAGGAGCTGAGTGACCACGCCCACCATTGGTTTCCAGAGCATGTGGGAGAGAGCAAAAACACGGAGACAGACACCAAAACAAAACACAAAAGGAGAAAAAGAACACAAAAACTACGTTCACACACATAGCATGAAGGAGGCCAGGGTCACAGCCAGCGGGCCGTGACAGAATAAAGCTGCCACTCGTGGCGATAGCAACTTGCTTTGTGTGGATGAAGCATGAAGTTAAGTTAACTCATTTAATGGTCGTTACTACTCCGCTGCTTTTTTATTTTCTAATAATTACATAGTGAAAATTAATTTCACAGAATTGTAAAACTGTGAAGTAGAGACATGAAGGTGAGCAGCGCTGCAGTGACAGGATGCAAACAGGATACTGATGAGAGACGCAGCTGAAGAAGGAAAGAGTCGGCCTGAGAAAGAGAAACCACATGTTCTTGTGGTCGGTTCATACCAGCGTTGAGTTCTGAATACTTTCTATTCTGCAGGTGTCAGCTCCTCCAGCTCTGCAGTGCACACTGTGTGAACAGCTTTTAGTTTCTCACTGAAGCTACAGGCCTGTTGGTTCAACTACCAAAACTACAATAATATACCTCTAATCTATGATTAGATCTAAAATGATTAGGACTTAGTTCAGAGAAATCTTCGTACACAAACTGTAAAAGAAAAACAAAATAGCAACATCAGAGGTTTAGAGTATAGAGTCTCTAAGATGTGAAATGAGTAGCTGAAAACATCACTAACAGTAGATATTACTACTTGCTTAAGGGACCGTTTGGCATTTTTATGGAATGGACCACCAGAGGAAAATAGGGGAGGGTCATATTTCTTTATTCTTTTTTGAGTGGAGGGTCATCCAACTTTTTTTAGTCTAGTGGGGTGGGTCACCCAACTTTTCTATCCCAGAAATCAGCAAAATTTCAAAGTTGCTTGTTTGGTGCACATGTAGCTCCATGTAGCTCTCTCAGTATGAACCCCCCTGGCTGTTCCTCTTAGCCAAGCGCAAGCCATAACAGAATGCATAAAAAATGTTGGAGGGTCATGCCTTTTTTCCCCATTCATTTTGGACAGTTGTAGAAAAATGTATTATTGGCGAAGGGAGGGTCAAGTCTTTTTTGACCAAAGACCCCAAAACTCCTCTGGTAGGCATTTAAATAAAAAACGACCAGTCCCTAAATGTACTTTATTATTTGACAGAACAGCAGTAATAATCAGAGAGATGGAGGATTTATGTTTCAGTAAAACACAATACTATTCTGTGATTACAAGAGAAGATTTTTGGAATATCGTTTGGAAACTAACAACACTGATGATTTCTTATTAAACATAGCGTACATTAAATGCTGATTTTAGAATTAAAAAACAAAGAACAATTCAATTGTTCTGCATGATTGTTTTTTTCATGAAGACTCAAAACAGAAAACAGAACTTTTTTAAACTAAGCAAATCTAAATCATCATTTCTAGGGATGCACCAATATCGCTTTTTAAAAAAACACATACAAGTACTTACATTTGGGTACTCACCGGTACCGAGTACCAATATTGGTAATTACTGTAATGATCCCTCTGGGGTCTGAGGGTGTTTTCAGACACACAGATGATTTTGGCCTGCTCGGATATTGTTGTCAACTAGAACAACTAGTCAGTGATAGATTTACTAAACAACAGCCTTGTGCCTGGAAAACATTTAAATGATGATGGAAAAATGAACTTGTCATTAACTTGATCATTAACTTTCAAAACTGAAAATTAATAATTGATTTCCAGCGTGTTTGTCATTTTTTGCGATGCTTTTGGCAATTTAAAAAAAAAAATTGTCAAAAAAGCTTTCAAAGCTTTCTGTATCATGGTCAATAAACCAAATCTATATGATATTATACCTCATTTTTGAGGTAAAAAATCTGAAATTATGAATTATTTTGACTAATAGTCGAGACCAGAGGATGTTGAGTAGAACACAGACTGGTATATGTCCAGGTTTAGTCAGGATGCGGGTTTAAAACCATTTAAAACCTTTTTTTCAAATGCAATAAAATTGAATGGAACACCCCAAGTCAATGAAAGTAATCATTAATTTTACCTGCATAGAATGTTCTATGGAACCCATACAACATATATCCATACACCCATGTTAATTTTCTGCAATTTGGTTGAAAGAAACCCATATTTCTGATATAAATTATTTTTTCAAATGGGTCAAATTTGACCCAACGACAACACAAGGGTTAACGCCACGTTGCTATGAGGAGGTATCAGGTGTGGTATCATCAGAGTAACTTTATGATTACAAGTACGAGTCCATGCGCACAGCATCGGACCGATACTGGCGTCAGTATCGGTGCATCCCTAATCCTCATACATACATGTGAGCCAGTAAACAGCTGGATTTGATTCTTTGGGCTCAGACGTCACATCTGTGGAACATAATCAGAGTTTAGTCTCGTTCTGCTTATCATGGAGGTTTCACGCTCTGAAATAGAAGAAAAAGAAGACGGCAGGTGAGGTTAGAAGCCCTTAAATCTTCTGTTTGAGTAAACGTATCAATACAGCAACATGAGAAATACTCCATTACTTTTAAAATGTGAATAACATGTACTCAGGTCAAAGTAAAAGTTGTAGAAACTGATCATTGAGACATTTCATCTCCATGAACTGTTCTCTATATTTAAAGATCTGGGAGTTTAATGGAAACTATTTAGAAATTTAAGAATTAAATGAAAACACTGCTGGAAAAAACAAAGAAAGAAGTTGTTTCATACTTTACAAAAAGTGAAGCAATATAAAGATGAAAAGTTGGGTAAAAAATAAAAACATTTGAAAGTCTCCAGAGTGTAAATCCTGTAGGGAACTGGAGGTTATGTAATAATATTTCAGAGTAAAGGTGGCGCCCTCTAGTGTCCTCGGGAGAAACTACAGTCTGGTAAATCTCACAGAGAAGAGCAAAGATGATGAATAAGATTTCATACACGTTTAGATGGGAGAATGAAGATGGTCCTCTGGTACATATGCTGTGGGTTCTATATCTGTGAGGAAAAGGCCAAATATGTGGGGGATAAAAACGACATAAACCGTAAAGTGTTAAAAAAATGACCCCCCCCAAAAAAGCGACATGTTCTGAAGATAGTAGGAAAGCAATGAAAAACATGTTGGAAAATGGGACAAAAAAGTAAAACAAAAGTGACAAAAAGGAACATAAAGCGACATAAACAGCTAAAGTCTTGCCAAAAGGTGAATAATTTAAGTTTAAAATCTTTGTTTGAGGGATCAGCAGTCGAAATGAGTAAAGAAAAGTTAAAGATAATAGGAAAACATGACAAATATGACATGACATGTAAAACCACCGCATACAATGGTTTTGTTGTTTTGATGATGAAGTTGTTTTACAGTCTCCAGCGTAGCCATAATCTGCTGATTCATATTAAAGTCAAAGAACATGATTTGCATTTAATTTAGTTCTTTATTATTCAATTTTTAGATTATGAATTTTGGACTTTGGAAAGTTTTGGTAACCTCCCCTCCTCATTAGGTCATACTCAGATTTAAAAAAGGTTTATAATATAAACTTAGCACAAAAAGTAAGGAAATGTGTGTTTGGTAGATTATTTCACAATGCTTTTTTGGCAATAAATCGTATACCGTTGGAAAGCCTGTTTAGTTCCCTTTCAAATGGTGCCCCATTTGTAAGGAACAGGCATTTGTGGGATGAGCAGCAGAAAATTTGCTAAATCTTCTCTGCCAATGCCAAACAGCTTATTCTGCCATTGACTCGTTTGGTGTTTGGTGGATTGGATGATTGGAGTTTGAAGAAACAAGACATATTGGCAATTGAACAATTTATTCATTTCACAAACAGGAGCCTCAGTAGCGTGTAGAAGAACCATACACAGCCACACCAGCCTGGCACCTCCTCCTCATGCTGGTCACCAGCCTGGTCACACACGGCCGTGGGATGGCATCCCATTCTTCAACCAGCATTTGTCTAAGTCAGCCAACGTGGTTGTGTTGGTCACTCTGGTAGCAACAGCACGCCCAAGCTGATCCCACCAGTGTTGAATGGGGTTGTGGTCTGGACTGCTGGTTGAAGAATGGGATGCCATCCCACAGCAGTGCGACCAGGCTGTTGACCGGCATGAGGAGGAGGTGATCTAATGATTGTAGTTGGCTTCTAAGTTTTGCCTTTAAGCCTTTTGATTGTTATGTATTTATCATCTGTTCTAGCTTTTCCAACGTTTTAGACACAGATGTGGAGATAATAACGCTGTAAAATGATGAGATAATGAAAGTGAGCGAGCGAGCGAGCATCGAGGAGGATACAGAGAGCAGCCTTCCTGGAAGCTGTGCAGCTGAAGGAGTTGCTAACTCCGCCCCAAACAGCTGACGAATTCATGTGACGCTTCAGAGGAAAGGAGGTCTCATCACTCTAAAACACATTTCCTTGGTTCCTCTCTCCTCCGATGATTTCCTTGCGTCCCTCCCGTGCCTCCTCGGTGGGAGGCACTAAGACACGAGGAAGGGAGAAAAGTGGAGGAGTCGAGGAGGTCATTGAAGCAGCATGAGATGTGCAACGGCTTTGAGTTGTGTGTTCTCTGGTTTGGTGGGCGTGTCTCTCGTATACGGTCTCCCAGGTGATAGCCAATCAGCAGAGACGTGACTGTAAACTCGTGGTAATAAGAAGGCAGATTAAACCCCAGTTTCTGTTTAAATAACCTGCTGCTGCGTGTTGTCGGGGCTGAACGTGGCCCAGGTCTTGGTCTGGACTACAACGCTGATTAACTGAGTAAATACTGTGAGATTTCCTGCTGTAACTCACCTGGTCTCATGTCTCCCGTGGAGGATGTCGCTCCTCGTGTTCAGGAAAGATCTCTTCAGATGTGATCAGATCTGCAGCCACATCAGAACACTCCTCCCATCGGCTCCTGCGTACTCTGTCCTCAATCGCTCTGCTCAGGTGCTCTCTGGCTGATTTCCTCAGAACCTCCTTCAGCACCTTTTCCTCCTCCTCTAACATCAGTTTCTCAAACTGTTTCCTTCTGGAACATTTCCTCCATCCGAGAGACGCCATCAGGGCTGGCACACAAACGATAACAAAGAGCAGAAAGGAGCCAATAACCTGCAAGACAAACAACAATAAAAGGTTAGATTATCACTTCATCATCATCATTTTATTTAGGTTAATACACACATTAGTTTGAGTGATATCGAAAAAAATCCAATCCAGATATTGATATTTTAAAAATTGGCCTTTTCACCATGGATAATATGGATAATTGCATCACATGACAGCCACACACACACACACAAAACTTCAGGCTCTGCGATTAATCAAATTTTACAAAGCCATGTAGTTGAGAAAAACAATTATTTTGCACATTACGTTTTAAAGTAAACTCTTATTTTGTCTCGTGTTCTGAACTCTCTCAGCCAACATTTAAATATATTTTTTATAATATTTATTTTAGGAGAAATTCAAAATGTTCAAACAGGAAAAGTATGAAGGTGATACTCAGCCCTATAATACGAATATAAAAGGCTCACCCTGGACTTGTTCTTCAGTTCAGCGATGGTCACTCGTTCCTCTTCAGTGATCGTCCCCACGGCTTTGCAGGCCAACTGTCTCTGTTGTTCAGAGCCATCGTTCTGACAGCAGACGTACCAGTTTCCGTTGATCAAAACCACAACAACCCACAGCAGGCCGATGAACGCTGCCTTGATAATGTGATAGAAGAAAGAACCCCAAAAACTGTAGGTGTGGGTGTGTGTGCCTCGGGGCACACCTGAGCACAGGAGTCTGCAGACGCTCTGAAACGAGCTGTCTGTCCACAGAATCAACAGGAAAACTATGAAAAATGGTAGAGCCTGGTACACGTTGCAGTCAAAGACTTGTGGTTTGCGGGTGCATTCGAAGTTGATGCCAAACAGGATGAAAACGGCGATGACTGCGATGTAGGGGCAGAAACGTCCACAAGCCAAATGTATACGTCTGTTCTCCATCTCTGCAGTGCAGTTGGCATCGACTGACAGTCTGCAGCTCGGACCGTCTGAACATAAACCAACATCAGACATGCATTTCCTGTTCCTGACACGGCACATTTCAAACCACAAGTGCTGATTTGGTTTTGTGTTTTCGCTACTCAAGCATTTTCACACAAAAATAAACCATTAAGTTGCATCTTTTAGAGGTAATAAGTTGGTGTTAGTGGTGAAAAAAAAAGCAGGTAAAAAGGGACAAAAACGTTGAAAAAAGCAACGAAAATGTGGTCATTACCCGGGAGGACAACAAGTTGCATGGTCGATAGGAAGACGACATAAGAGTCAAACACAGTGTTCATTTCTGACCTCATTACAGAATAATATATAAACTCCTATCTTAAAAGGGTAATAGTTTTGTCTTCATCATAGACCCTATTTTCCCAAATTTGGTGTCTAAGTGACTGGTGGGAAAACAAAATGTGTCCAGTATTGAGGGAGAACTCTGTAACCAGCAGCCATGAAAGCTGTAATGTAACCCTACAGGACTAATGTTCAGCAGCAGTTAGAGTCACTAAAAGTTCTGTTGTTGCTGCTGACAGACTCAGATTATTATTCTAAGAGTCTGACAACATTATGGGATGGATCCCTACAGAGATAGACCTTTTAGTTAAAGAGTAAGATCCTTTTAGTTTAACATGAAACAGCCCCGAAATCACCATCACCAAACTCCACCAGACTCCATGTAAATAATCAGGACTTTTAGCGTGTATAGAGCTAGCATATCTCCACCAGACTCCATGTAAATAATCAGGACTTTTAGCGTGTATAGAGCCAGCATATCTCCACCAGACTCCATGTAAATAATCAGGACTTTTAGCGTGTATAGAGCCAGCATATCTCCACCAGACTCCATGTAAATAATCAGGACTTTTAGCGTGTATAGAGCCAGCATATCTCCACCAGACTCCATGTAAATAATCAGGACTTTTAGCGTGTATAGAGCCAGCATATCTCCACCAGACTCATGTAATAATTTCGTGTATAGAGCCACTATTTCCACCAACTCCATGTAAATAATCAGGACTTTTAAGTGTATAGAGCCAGCATATTTCCACCAGACTCCATGTAAATAATCAGGACTTTTAGCGTGTATAGAGCCAACATATTTCCACCAGACTCCATGTAAATAATCAGGACTTTTAGCGTGTATAGAGCCAGCATATCTCCACCAGACTCCATGTAAATAATCAGGACTTTTAGCGTGTATAGAGCCAGCATATCTCCACCAGACTCCATGTAAATAATCAGGACTTTTAGTGTGTATAGAGCCAGCATATCTCCACCAGACTCCATGTAAATAATCAGGACTTTTAGCGTGTATAGAGCCAGCATATTTCCACATGTAAATGGGTGAGTCTAGTGGGTTTGGTTATTGCAATTTTTCACAGTTTCATAACATGCCTTTTTTTTTTGAGTGTAGCTTGCTAGCTCAAAGTTTTTCAGAAGGGAATGGAGTTGGAGAACGGCACCACACAGAGAGAGGAAGGTGTCAGGCAATTATCCTGGAAATGTACTTCCCTAGATCCAGACTAGTCAATCAGCAACAACGTCAACAATTGATTAATTGCTTACGTCAATGTTTTAGTACAAATGGCACAATGAATAAAATGCTTCCTAAAGTAACATATTCAGTACATAAAATGTATATGTGTGTGTGTGTGTGTGTGTGTGTGTGTGTGTGTGTTTTTGTGTGTGTGTGTGTGTGCGTATGTTTGTTTTGTCTGTGTGTGTGTGTGTGTGTGTGTGTGTGTGTGTGTGTGTGTGTGTGTGTGTGTGTGTGTGTGTGTGTGTGTGTGTGTGTGTGTTTGTGTGTGTGTGCCACAGGCTGAAATGTCTGATCTCATGATCTGAAACCCATCAGGAGGAGATGGTTTTCTTTATGTCGTTGAGGATGAAGGTGACTCAGCTAACTTCCCTCATGTCAAGTTATTCCTAATAAGTGCTTTATGTTTCTGTTGGCAGATTTCTTCCTCTTTCTTAGTTCTGCTTTATATCCCGCCAGCGATAACAGACGCAGACGTTAGCATGAATGTGGTCTCATGTTTGAAGATGTGAAAATACATTTACTGCAGACATCAGCTGGATGTCTTTTGGTTTTTAAAATCTTTTAAACATATAACAACCATCACTCAGATTAAGTACCCCTGTGTTGTCTTCGGATCAAATTTGACCCGTTTTCTGAATTTCTATTTTAGAAATATGGATTTCTTTTTTAACTATTTATTTTCAAAAATTAAAACAGATCATCCATCTGTTTAATTTTGGGTGAATAAAATTCCTTGTAACTCTTCGTAAGCTACAACAACAGATCGGATCTCTACTTTCATTGAATTTTGTTAAATTTTTCAGCATTTGAAAAAGAAATTGAAATGTTTTCGAAAAAGTATCCTCTCTGAACTTTCATATAAATGAGGTTTATTGACCATGAATTCCAAAAAT
This sequence comes from Perca fluviatilis, assembly GCF_010015445.1. Lineage (NCBI taxonomy): Eukaryota > Metazoa > Chordata > Actinopteri > Perciformes > Percidae > Perca > Perca fluviatilis. Next base: position 42,137,087 of record NC_053116.1, read on the forward strand.
AAGTGTAAAACTAATAAGTTGATGTGAGAGTAGTTTGTACATGGTAGTCTAGTGAAAAGAAGTGTTCAACGGCAAAAAAGCGCCAAAAACATTGAAAAAAGTGACAAAAGTGTCAAAGTATGGTATAGTTACCATCCATCCCTGGCTTATTTTCATTTGTTAACCATTGTATTTTAATATGCCTATTGTCAGCTGGCCGTGTAATATATCTGGAAATTAGCCGTAGAGGCTAAAGCTCCTTTTACTATATAGTGAATTAAGGGGGACTGTCCACAACACTATACACTAATAAACTAAACCAAAATGTAATGATTTACATGAAGCAAGAGGTTAATTCCTCACGTCTGCACTGACGAGCATTACCTGTTTCTCCCAACACTATATATACAGTGGTCAGCTGTTTCAGGACATTTCTACAGTGGCTCTGCAGGACAAAACACAACATATACAAAACATTTTGTGTTTTGTGAAATATTTTTTATTCTTCTACAAGTGATGTGTCAGTAACAACGCCTCACCATCACACCTGCGAGTGCTTCTTGTTGACAGTTAACTGGACCAGGATTGAGATGTTTTGAGCACCAAAAGAGAAATGCAATATATTATTATTCAGATAACATTTACTATGATTGACTGCTAATCAGCACTGAACACAAAGAACAGCTGAGGCTGATGGGAATGTTATTAGTTTATTAAAAGGATGAAATACAGATAAACTCTGAATGTTAGCATACTAACTTCTGCTCTCACTACTAGCTGTAAAAAGACTAATTTGATGAAAGTGATAACCCTCATCTAACACTTGAGAGCAGAAAGATATTCTAATGGAGAAAATATAAATCACAACAGAAACATGTCTTTAAACATTACAAATACAGATACAGATTAAAGGTCAATATAAAAACTATTTACAGTATGTTGTAAAAAAATTTTATGATCATAGTACACCCATCTTTACAGCTCTTCTAATGAATCTGATGGACCTGGTATGGTCCTATGTTGCCAGACCTTCCTCTACAGCGCTGCGGAGGAAGGTCTGTCTAATCCACACAGCATTCCTGGATGGGAGAAAAACGTGCTCTGGTTTATTGGCATTTCTTTAAACTAGTGCTGTCAGTTAAACGCATTATTAACGGCATTAACGCAAAACCCATTTCAATGGCTTCAATGTTTTTATCGCGAAACTTTGTAGTTTTTTCCACATGCTGTTGCAACAACTAGTAATCTTAGAAAAACTACAACACCGCACCCGATCTATCTAGACCGGAAACACAACAACAGGCACACTGCACACACTGGTTTGGGCTCATGAGCCGGCCAAAGAGTAGCAGGCTAACGGTGGGTTTTGAGTGGATGGCGAGCGCAAGACGCTGAAAATGGATACTAATAAGATTCTAAATGGTAAGTTTACTTTTAAAAACGTTGCCAAATGGTTCCATTGACAAGACCAAGTGATGTGTGGGTGAACTGAGCTATCATCGCAGCACGTCCAGTCTGAAATACCACTTGATGGCGCAAGCACACAGCTGATGGCCGAGCACACAGCTGATGGTCGAGCACACAGCTGATGGCGCGAAGCACACAGCTGATGGTCGAGCACACAGCTGATGGCCGGAGCCACACGGCTGATGGCCGAGCACACAGCTGATGGTCGAGCACACAGCTGATGGCCGAAAGCACACAGCTGATGGCCGAGCACACAGCTGATGGCGGAGCACACAGCTGATGGTCGAGCACACAGCTGATGCAAATTCTCCCCCCTCATCAAAGCCAGGCGGCAAAGCCACAAAGCAAGTCGATCCACTTTTCCATGTTGATAAGATAAAAATAATGGGACAAAAAGAAATTAAAGGACATTTAGAATAGATAAAAAGTGTGTATTAATTGCGCGTTAACTATGACATTAATGCGATTAATCATGATTAAATATTTTAATCATTTGACAGCACTACTTTAAACCAATCACAATCGTCTTGGATGGTAGAAAAACGTGTTCTGGTTTATTGGCCATTTCTTTAAACCAATCACAATCATCTTGGGCGGGGCTAAGCACTGGATGGAGCCACGGTGCCTCTGCTAAATAGTATCAGGAAGGAACTAGTTTTGGTGGAACATGTGTACGTTCAAAAGTAGTTTTAGTCGGGAACAGAAAACTCTGATTGGACAGATAGTCTAGCTAGCTGTCTGGATTTACCCTGCAGAGATCTGAGGAGTAGTTAACCATAGTCCTCACAAATCCACCAGAGGTTAGAACGCCAACACAAAGAACGAGGAAGGGACGGACATCAGGCAGAAATGATGACACCCGGGCGCATCTTCGCGGCAGCAGAGCAATCAACTAAATTAATGGTGAATCGGACGGGTCTGGTACACCTGATGGGTCTGGTACTGTGCAAAAGGCTCAAGTAATGTGAGCATGTACAGAGAGTGTTTGTTCAGACCACCCCCTTTTATTTTTGTGTTTGTGTGCGTCATTGACCACAAGTAAGTTACAATTATATTATATAGATAAGTTAATATTAGTTATTATTGAGTTCGCAGTAAGCAGCGCCTTTATTGTATGTATAGTTTTTAAAGCATTCTTATTGTAGTTTACAATTGTAGTCTGGTACACCTGACGGGTCTGGTACACCTGACGGGTCTGGTACACCAGACGGGTCTTGTACACATGATGGGTCTGGTACACCTGATGGACCTGGTACACCTGACGGATATGGTACACCTGACAGGTCTGGTACACCTGATGGACCTGGTACACCTGACAGGTCTGGTACACCTGATGGACCTGGTACACCTGACGGGTATGGTACACCTGATGGACCTGGTACACCTGACGGGTATATTACACGAGATGGGTATGGTACACCTGATGGACCTGGTACACCTGATGGACCTGGTACACCTGCCAGGTCTGGTACACCTGATGGACCTGGTACACCTGATGGACCTGATACACCTGCCAGGTCTGGTACACCTGATGGACCTGGTACACCTGATGGACCTGATACACCTGCCAGGTCTGGTACACCTGATGGACCTGGTACACCTGATGGACCTGGTACACCTGATGGACCTGGTACACCTGCCAGGTATGGTACACCTGATGGACCTGGTACACCTGATGGACCTGATACACCTGCCAGGTCTGGTACACCCGATGGACCTGGTACACCTGATGGACCTGGTACACCTGACAGGTCTGGTACACCTGATGGACCTGGTACACGTGACGGGTATGGTACACCTGATGGACCTGGTACACCTGACGGGTATGTTACACGAGATGGGTATGGTACACCTGATGGACCTGGTACACCTGATGGACCTGGTACACCTGCCAGGTCTGGTACACCTGATGGACCTGGTACACCTGATGGACCTGATACACCTGCCAGGTCTGGTACACCTGATGGACCTGGTACACCTGATGGACCTGGTACACCTGCCAGGTCTGGTACACCTGATGGACCTGGTACACCTGATGGACCTGATACACCTGCCAGGTCTGGTACACCTGATGGACCTGGTACACCTGATGGACCTGGTTACACCTGACAGGTCTGGTACACCTGATGGACCTGGTACACCTGCCAGGTCTGGTACACCTGATGGACCTGGTACACCTGCCAGGTCTGGTACACCTGATGGACCTGGTACACCTGACGGGTATGTTACACGAGATGGGTATGGTACACCTGATGGACCTGGTACACCTGATGGACCTGGTACACCTGCCAGGTCTGGTACACCTGATGGACCTGGTACACCTGATGGACCTGGTACACCTGACAGGTCTGGTACACCTGATGGACCTGGTACACCTGACAGGTCTGGTACACCTGATGGACCTGGTACACCTGATGGACCTGGTACACCTGATGGACCTGGTACACCTGCCAGGTCTGGTACACCTGATGGACCTGGTACACCTGACGGGTATGTTACACGAGATGGGTCTGGTACGCCTTGACGGGTATGGTACACCTGATGGGTATGGTACACCTGGACGGGTATGGTACACCTGATGGACCTGGTACACCTGACGGGTATGGTACACCTGATGGCCCGGTACACCTGATGGACCTGGTACACCTGATGGACCTGGTACACCTGACGGGATGTTACACGAGATGGGTCTGGGTACGCTGACGGGTATGGTACACCTGATGGGTATGGTACACCTGACGGGTATGGTACACCTGATGGACCTGGTACACCTGACGGGTCTGGTACGCCCGGACGGGTATGGTACATGAGATGGGTATGGTACACCTGACGGGTATGGTACACCTGATGGACCTGGTACACCTGACGGGTATGGTACACGGAGATGGGTATGTTACACCTAACGGGTCTGGTACACCTGATGGGCCTGGTACACCTTGACAGGTCTAGTACATCTGGCGGATCTGGGTCTGGTACACCTGATGGGTTTGGGTCTGGTACACCTGATTGGTCTGGTACACCTGGCGGATCTGGGTCTGGTACACCTAACGGGTATGGTACACCTGATGGGCCTGGTACACCTGACAGCGCTAGTACATCTGGCGGATCGTGTCGGGTACACCTGATGGGTCTGGTACACCCCGGGCGGATCTGGGTCTGGTACACCTGATGGGTCTGGTACATCTGGTGGGCCCTGATTCACCATCGGCAAAAGCGAGCCACCTGTTTGAAAAAAAAAACACAATTTCAAGTTGATTTTTATGTAAATCATAATTTGATGTCATATTTTGTGTCTGGGCTCGGACCCTGTTACTGGTGAAGTGGAATATTTTTGTTGGAATATCATTAATTTATGCATTTTGTGAATGATCCACATTTTATAAGTCTGGCCAGGTATAAGTCAAGTGCAGTAACAGAGGGTGGATGGCTCCATGGGTAGGTGGATGGATGGGTTGGTAGATGGATGGATGGACGGGTATGGATGGATGGATTTTCCAAGAGCCATTTTCCTTCTGAATAGCTGATCAGTTGCCCCCAGAATAAAGTGATTTGGATTCTGATGGATGTATTAATGGATGGATCTATTGGTGGATGGATGGATGGATGGTCGATGAATGGGTGGATGGATCGGTGGGTCTAAAGATAGATAGATTTACTTCTTGCTTCTTTTGTTACCGTCATATGTTTTTTTTGTGTTATGGCTCTGTGAAACATTACATGTAATGGCTACCAGAGACTTCCTTCCAGCATGCCTGCGTGCAACAACGCATCTCAGTGCGACAGAAAGTAATCAGATATGGTTGCGATCCATATTTATTACCTCCAACTGTATTTTGTCGCTAATAAAATCTGTGAAGCGCTTTACCCAACTTACCTGACATATACGATACATAATCCATGCCCATACAGTGGAGATAGCTAACGTTAACGGCTTTTAAGAGTACAGATGCCTATCAATATGATGTTGCAGGATGGATGAACGACACGATCAACATAAATATATGGCAGTAGTAAAAAATAAAATATATAAATGTGATAACAGGACATCAACTGTGTTATTTTGATTTTGGCAAAGTCTAGATTGATCATGCTATAGTAGCTAGCTAATTGTTAGTTAAAAGGCTAGCAGCTGGTTAATAAGACAGTTGATTCCAAAACAATTTATGATTTATATTCATGAAAATGAATCACTAAACAGTGGAACATACAAAGCTCTCTTTAGTCGTTAAACGACTAAGTTTGCAGCAAATACCTTAGTTATAACAAGATTGAGCTAGCTAAGCAGTTTGTGGTTTTATACATGGTGTAAGTACAGTATTTATTGAGTTTGGGAAATTGTCTGATCTCAACAAAGTTAACAATAATGTTAGCTCCATAGACTGGCTGACTAATGTTAAACAGCGACAGGAAATCCTCTCTGTCAAACATACCTGTATAGGAGCTAACTCTATCTATTAAAAATACTTTTTCAGCAGATATCTTCATTATAAGAAGCTTGAGCTAGCTAAGCAGTTTGGTGTTTATATGCTTGAAATGATCTCTCTGTTGCTTGAAGTTGGTGGACAAACTTTCTCTTTTGGGATAAAACAAACTTGTAGTTCAGGGTTTCTCATACGACCTTTACTACGACCAAATACACAGCATATGCCAGGCATGTTGCACCAGTCCAGTGTGTTTGGGGAATCTTCCTGTGTGTATCGCGGATCAGTCTTTTGGGTTGCTATGCTGTGACTGGACACAAAAATGGCTCAAAGTACTTTTAATGTCAGGTGGTGCCTATGAATATTGTTATTGTGTTAAAAACATGTAATGTGACAGGGCTCCTTATTAGGGATGCACCGATCCACATTTTTTCACTTCCGATCCGATCCAGATACCTGAATTTGGATATCGGCCGATACCGATACTATTCCGATACCAGAGCTGTGCTTGCTTTAATATTATTATTATTATCATTATTGTTGTTTTATGATGCTGAAATAAACTCCTCTCAACATGCAAGTATGATATGTACGTATGTATGCATGTATGTCCCAAATGGCAACTTGAATTAAATTGAAAATTTAGGAGTTATCTTTGATCAGGATATATCCTTTAATGCCAATCTAAAACAAACCTCAAGAACAGCCTTTTTTCATCTTCGTAACATTGCCAAAATTAGGAATATCCTGTCTCAAAACGACGCTAAAAAACTAGTCCATGCATTTGTTACTTCCAGGCTGGACTATTGTAATTCCCTACTGTCAGGTTGCTCAAATAAGTCTCTTAAGACTCTCCAGCTGATCCAGAATGCTGCAGCGTGTTCTCACAAGAACTAAGAAAGAGAGATCATTTTTCTCCTGTATTAGCTTCTCTGCATTGGCTTCCTGTTGAATCCAGGATTGAGTTTAAAGTCCTTCTCTTGACCTACAAAGCTCTAAATGGTCTAGCACCATCATATCTAGAAGAGCTCCTAATACCCTATTGTCCCACTAGAACACTGCGCTCCCCAGAATGCAGAGTTACTGGTGGTACCTAGAGTCTCTAAAAGTAGAATGGGAGCTAGAGCCTTCAGTTATCAGGCTCCTCTCCTATGGAACCAGCTCCCGATCTGGGTTCGGGGGCAGAAACTGTCACCTCACTCAAGAATGAACTTAAAACTCTCCTATTTGATAAAGCTTATAGTTAGGGAGTGAGGAGTTGCAGTGTTCACCTAACTGGCCAAACTGCTTCTCTTCATAATTGTTAGATTAATAATACATAACAAAGTAGAGGGAGGCAGGCCAGCCAAGCCAGATCCGGCAGGGGGAGAGTTCTAAGCCCGAAAAGCTACCTCTCCTTATGACCTGTCTCTCTTAGTTACCTGTTATAGTTACGCTGTTATAGTCCTAGACTGCCGGGGACTTCCTTCCTTTGACACAATGAGCTGCTCTCTCCTCTCCCTTTCTATTACTGTTACTATTACTGTTACTATTACTATTACTATTTGTGTGCAGCCCGTCCCAGAAATGCTTGTTACTAATCCTAGCTTCTGGGGAGTTTACTCCCGAGTCCTTATGCTTTTTTCCCCCAGCCGTATTTCCTTGGAGAACGTTGGCCCCAAGATCCTGGTTGCAGCTGTCGCCGTGGTCCTGCTGCACTCCCCTGCTGAGCTCAGCGATGCCCTGCAATGTCATGCTGCGTCCTGCTGAACCCTGCAGCTTCCCGCTACATCCAGTCACTGTTCCATTATTAATGTGACTACTATCCCCACTGTTCATCACACCCCCAACCGCTCGTCAGACACCGCCTACCAAGAGCCTGGGTCTGTCCGAGGTTTCTTCCCAAGAGGGAGTTTTTCCTCGCCACTGTCGCACTGCTTGCTCTTGAGGGAATTACTGGAATTGTTGGAATTGTTGGGGCTTTGTAAATTATAGAGTGTGGTCTAGACCTACTCTATCTGTAAAGTGTCTCGAGATAACTTATGTTATGATTTGATACTATAAATAAAATTGAATTGAATTGAATTGAATTGAGGTAAGTATAAGGTCAGAAAAGTAAGCCAGAAAAACAGGAAATCCTATTAACAGGAAAAATCCCATTCTGAAAACAAATATGCAACTGTAAGGGTTTCATATTGATTGTCGTTTCAATATTTATTCTTTTCAGCTGGGGCGGGCGCGGGGTGGGGTGTGTGTGTGAATTGGCCGTCAGTGTGCGGGGGTATCTGCTAATGTTAGCCGAACCGTTACCTTGAAACCATCCAGCAAATAGACGGTACCGTAGGGTGATTAACGTCACCGCCCATTTTACACACAGTTTAACAACAAAACTGAACACTGAGTGAACATTACTAGCTACGTTTTCATGTTGGTTTTGAGCGGTGTGCACCCCAACTAACCTGGAAAACAGTTTTTAAAACCGTAACGTTAATAGGCTACAGCGTGTCGGAGGAATAAAGCGTTCTCCTGCAATGGGAGTCGGAGGCAGAGAGACCGGCACTGCAGCGTTCGCTAACGTTGGCTTCTTGTCTCATCTGGGGTCCGATAAATAGTAAATTCATCAAAGTCAGCGTGCCCAACACTATTTTCCAATAAACTGTAGCCTCTCTGAATTACGGCTTTGCAAACATTGCATTTTGCGGTCTTGCTCTGCGGTGTTTCCAGTGTAAAGTATTTCCACACAGCGGACATGTTGGCTAGCCATAATGCTGCTCAATGCTATCCTGCTAGCTGGCTGCAAACTGTGAAATGGATTTCCTGAGCGGGGGCGTGTCTCATAACTTTGTCTCATTAAGCCGCGCCTCCGTTAAGGAAATCCATTCCACAGTTTGCAACTAGCCAGCAGGAATCACCTGTGGAGTCATTTCAGCAGACAACGTTAAAGCGCAGACATGGCTCATGGATATCGGAAATCTCCGCAGGTTGGATCGGGAAAATCCGATATGTGAATAACGCTGGTATCGGTCCCGATACTGGATCGGATCGGCCCCATCCCTACTCCTTATACAAGAAATGGCAGTTCTATTAAGATATTGGACTGATAAAGATACTAAAATCTGACAAAGACATGCAGCTCAACAGGCGTTGATACTACCTGGTTTCCTGTTGGTGAAAGACGCACCTGGAGAGGGACCCATTCTCCCTCCACCTGCACAGAGTTTCACACAATGAGGGAAAGAAAAATAAAATCTCTTTGTATTCAAAGTGATAAAAAGTTTGGGCTCTTAAACTATTGAGAATGAGGACATATGTCATGATTTGGGAGGTGTCTGAGCCCATCCCCCATTTTGGGATCCTACGCTATCAGTTACCAGGGGTAACAATGTCAGAGTGAGACAGACACAGAGCTGGAAAGATGGCTCAACAAATTATCATTAAAGCGCGTTTTGTTCTCTTAATACATCCATGGTTTGAACAGAGAAATTACGAGAAAAATGAACAAGAAGGCGCGAAAGAAAAGGGCCCTTACCGGGGGCAAAACTGATAGAAACAACAATCTCTGAAACTGGTCCAGTATATTAATCAGTTAGTGCCCACTAAAAGTTCAGTTTTTGCCGGCTGACAGACTCAGATTATTATTCTAAGTGTCTGACAACATTATGGGATGGATCCCTACAGAGATAGACCTTTTAGTTAAAGAGTAAGATCCTTTTAGTTTAACATGAAACAGCCCCAAAATCACCATCACCAAACCACACCAGACTCCATGTAAATAATCAGGACTTTTATCATTGTAAAACACACATTTCATTCAAAGTGGACGGAAACTAAATAAAACTATCAAAAGCCATCTTGGTTCATCTTTCCACTGTTCCAACAATCACCACTCTGGTTTGGTTGAAATAAACCCTTAATTCACCCATTTACATGTGGAGATATGCTGGCTCTATAACGCTTAAAAGTCCTAATTATTTACATGGAGTCTGGTGGAAATATGCTGGCTCTATACACGCTAAAAGTCCTGATTATTTACATGGAGTCTGGTGGAGATATGCTGGCTCTATACAACGCTAAAAGTCCTGATTATTTACATGGAGTCTGGTGGAAATATGCTGGCTCTATACACGCTAAAAGTCCTGATTATTTACATGGAGTCTGGTGGAAATATGCTGGCTCTATACACGCTAAAAGTCCTGATTATTTACATGGAGTCTGGTGGAAATATGCTGGCTCTATACACGCTAAAAGTCCTGATTATTTACATGGAGTCTGGTGGAGATATGCTGGCTCTATACACGCTAAAAGTCCTGATTATTTACATGGAGTCTGGTGGAAATATGCTGGCTCTATACATCGGTGTGCTAAAAGTCCTGATTATTTACATGGAGTCTGGTGGAGATATGCTGGCTCTATACACGCTAAAAGTCCTGATTATTTACATGGAGTCTGGTGGAGATATGCTGGCTCTATACACGCTAAAAGTCCTGATTATTTACATGGAGTCTGGTGGAGATATGCTGGCTCTATACACGTAAAAAGTCCTGATTATTTACATGGAGTCTGGGAATATGCAGGAGTATGCTGGCTCTATACCGCTAAAAGTCCTGATTATTTACATGGAGTCTGGTGGAAATATGCTGGCTCTATACATGCTAAAAGTCCTGATTATTTACATGGAAATAATGTTTGGTGATGGTGATTTTGGGGCTGTTTCATGTTAAACTAAAAGGAGTTAGTTAAACTCTTTAACTAAAAGGTCTATCTCTGTAGGGATCCTTTCCAGTTAGGGTGGTGTATCTGTGCTGGACCAGAGAAAGGTCCTTTCTTCTAATTGCAGCCACCCAAGAAATCCGACGTCTCCTTGTCACATCGGAGACATGCTCTCCTTCATGCTTTTCCATGTAGGGAAATGAAAAACTTCAACACATGGTTCCTACTGTTTCCACGACAATGGTGTGAGACACTGGAGTATTTTCTTTTACAAAGCAGTGTTTTCCAGGCATTTAAAAATAGCGAGGAATTGCATCAACCTCCTCTGCTACCAACACAAACAATGAACCGGTTCTGGCAGGTATCCTCCCAAAATGGCGGAGGGGAAGGGATACCTTCATACTCAGAGTCTAGTCAGAATCTGAGTATGAAACCTCTCCATTGGGCTGTGATTATATCTATATAATATATAGATATTACTTAAATATATTCCATTATGTTTTTATATTTGGATTGTAATCTCTTCACATTAAGATATTTGCCGCATACATTGATTCAGAACAAGGTAGAAATAAGTTCATAAAAATTGACCAGAATGCAGGAAATTAAGTGTTTAATGCTAAAAATTTCCATAAATCATTTTAATTCTTTTGGTGTTATTGAAATAAATAACACTTCCAAAAAATCTTTTTAGAAAAGTCTCAACATAAATCTCACACTGAACTTAAAAAGGCTGTTGCTGCAATTTTGTTAATTTTACCAGAAAAAAAAGACTTATTATTAGGTGAGAAGCCTAGGATCAAAATAATGAAGTTACTGTCTGTGTATACAGTATATCTGTCCTGGGCTGGCACATGTTCACGCGTTAAAGCGTGTGCGTGCCGCGAGCACCTATGGTCACATGCAAAGTTCCCGGTTTTAGCTCTGGGATTCTGGTCACCCTACCTACAACCAATCAGAGCAACAGAACTTAACACCGTGTATCGTCTCCATAGCAACCACTCTTTGCACAATGCATTCGTTGTAATTTCCAACTTATAGACTTTTTTGAAGATATATATATATATATATTTGTTGCATGTAAATGTGAATGTGGATAACGTTAGTGATAGTAACATGCTCGCTACAGTTGCATTTCTAGAGATGGATCGTGAAAACATGTTTTATTTCTCTGATTCACGGTTTTCTCTTCAGTCACTCTATCTCGGCTCCACTGTGCTTTCAGGTTGTTGAGGCTCCGCTCCGTCTAAAACTCTGCCATTTCGTAAGCTGTTTGTAACGCAGGAATAAAATGGATTAATGATAATTTTATTCATATAGTTTATATCTGACTTTACCAACTGACTTCTCTATTGGCCGTTGAAACAGGTGAAGCCTCTTACGTTCTAAAACCAGCCTCTGCCACTTGAACAGCTGAGTCGCAGCCAGACCATCAGCTGGTTTGAGACAGGCCGGTTGAGGTTTTTAAAATGAATGCGCTGTCGATATCTTCTGTAACAGACGCCGATGGTGGAATCTACACATATCAGTTCTCCAGCGGCAACCACCTGTTGTAAACGAATCAACCCAAGTGCTCTTTAAGTGCAGATTATAGAACTGATTTGTCAGTCCCTCCAGTGGGGAGGATTGTTGCTGCCCAAGATGCCTGATTTTGTGGCAGCTTTTGTAAATAAATTGCTATAGGAGTTGCCTGTCTTATCTTCTTCTTTAATCAAAGCTCTAGTCAGCCCTCTGAAAAGCTGTTATAAATACACTTCTAGGTTAAGACAGCATTGGTGTAATTCGCCTGTATATTCTATAGGTTAATATGCAATTATTATGTATTTTTGTATCTCTTATTATATTATGTATACTGTATTATGTGTTATATGGACCTGTGTCTGCAATAAAGGTTTTGTATATACAGTACAGGCCAAAAGTTTGGACACACCTTCTCATGCAATGTCTTTCTTTATTTTCATGACTATTTACATTGTAGATTCTCACTGAGAGGCATCAAAACTATGAATGAACACATATGGAATTATGTACTTAACAAAAAGTGTGAAATAACTGAAAACATGTCTTATATTTTAGATTCTTCAAAGTAGCCCCCCTTTGCTTTTTTGATAACTCTGCAAACCCTTGGTGTTCTCTCAATGAGCTTCATGAGGTAGTCACCTGAAATGGTTTTACCTTCACAGGTGTGCCTTGTCAGGGTTCATTAGTGGAAGTTTTTCCCTTATTAATAAAAAAGCAAAGGGTGGCTACTTAGAAGAATCTAAAATATAAGACATGTTTTCAGTTATTTCACACTTTTTAAGTACATAATTCCATATGTGTTCATTCAGATTTGATGCCTCCAGTGAGAATCTACAATGTAAATAGTCATGAAAATAAAAAGGAAACACATTGAATGATAAGGTGTGGCCTACTATGTGTGTGTATATATATATATATAAATACATATTTCTGTTGCAATAAAATTGTGAAAACAGTAAAAATTTCAACAAAGAAATATCAAATTTTATTTTTGGTAATTCTTTAAAATTAAAAGGGGGTGTGGGTGAGTGTCTGTGTTAGTGTGTGTGGATGTGTGTGTGAGTCTGTGTGCATGTCTGTGTGGTGCATGTGGGTGTGGGTGCATGTCAGTGTGTGTGTGTGTGTGGGTGGGTGTGTGTGTGTGTCTGTGTGTGTGTGTGTGGGTGGGTGTGTGTGTTCGTGTGTGCGATGCGTCTGTGTGTGGCGTTGTGTCTGTGTGTGTTGCGTGTTGTGTGTGGGTCTGTGTGTGTGTCAGCATGTGTCGGTTTGTGTATGTATGTGTCGTCTGCATGTGTTTGTGTGTGTATGTGTGTCCCAGTCCGCCCCTGATAAAGATACTAAAATCTGACAAAGACATGAAGCTCAACAGATGTTGATACGTTACCTGGTTTCCTGTCGGTGAAAGACACACCTGGAGAGGGATCCATTCTCCCTCCACCTGCACACAGTTTCACACAATGAGGGAAAGGAAAAATTAAATCTTTTGTATTAAAAGTGATGAAAAAGTTTGGGCTCTTAAACTATAGGAAACTGATAAAGACAAAGATATTAATGGTCTGTTGAGCAGATTATAGAACTGATTTGTCAGTCCCTCCAGGGGGCTGGGGATTGTTGCTGCCCAAGATGCCTGATTTTGTGGCAGCTTTTGTATATAAATTTCGCGATAAAAGTTGCCTGTCTTCTGTATTTCTATTGCAATAAAATTGTGAAAACATTACTCCACAGCACAACAGAGTAGCTAACATTAGATGCTAGTCTCACATAGCCAGACATTACTCCACAGCACAGCAGAGTAGCTAACGTTAGATGCTAGTCTCACATAGCCAGACATTACTCCACAGCACAGCAGAGTAGCTAACGGTAGATGCTAGTCTCACATAGCCAGACATTACTCCACAGCACAGCAGAGTAGCTAACGTTAGATGCTAGTCTCACATAGCCAGACATTACTCCACAGCACAGCAGAGTAGCTAACGGTAGATGCTAGCTATATTGACAGTCATAAAGCCTATGCTCACGCGGAGCTCTGTAACCAACTGACAGACACACCTTTTTCGGTTTAAAATTACAGGATGAACCGCTAAAAACACAACAACCTCACCGTCCTCTCCACACGCCAGTCAGGCACACTTCCTCGGCTTAGAATTACAATAGAACCGCTAAATATACCACTACCTTGCCGACGGAACACACTTCCTCGCTTAGAATTATGTCAACAATCACTAAACACACTGCAAACTCACAGTCCTCTCTTCCTGATCTACAGCCCCTCTCGTGGCTTAAAATAACTCACCGTTGTCGGCAAAGGCTGAACTACCGCTGTAAACAGCCATGGCCCGCTTGCCTGGTCCTCCGGTAACGTTAGCAGTTAGCAGGGTTAGTATGGCGGTGTTAGCCAGGACCAGTCGGGATCACTTTACTGGCTATGTCTCAATTGTTTTTGCGGTAACCAACTTCGGGATTACTCTAGCTTTATAATTCAATGTGAGTACACAAAAATGCCCGTCCCTAGTAGCTGTGATAAATTAGCCTGAAGCTAATGCTTACCTGTTCAGGAGGAAATAAGCCAACTCTGCGTCCTTTTGGGATCTAAGCTGTCTCCATCTTTCAAATACATCTCCAATATTTACCAGGGGTTGTTACGTCTCTGGTCACGCGAACTGTTAGAAACATGCTGTTTTCTTTTTATTTTACATCAGATAGAATCTATCTCCGTTGATCCTGTTCGTTTGTTTGCTGCTTTCATGGCTGTACTACCGTTACAGCTGTGGGCGCTGGGTTTACGTTTTTACAGGTAGGCCTATATCTGGCAACCCGGTGTGCCAGTTTAGCTGGTGATCCTGTTAACTGGTGATATTTGCATGAAATCAGTGAATATTCAACAAGGCCCTGCCCTGCGTTCTGCTCTGCCTCCGCCCCTCGAGGTTCACATTTTCACAAGGTGTTTGCAAGTGAGAAAAATAAAGGATATCACTGAAAACATCACCAGTTTATGTGTAATACATGTCAGTTTAAGCATCATCCACACAAATACAACACATACTGTATGAATGAGAAAAGAAAAAACTAAACGACACACAGATCTAGCTGGGATTCGAACCTTGGATGTCATGGAAAAATAAAAGTTAACAAACTACCTTTTACATCATCTATACCACTACACTACACACTGCTGAAATGGTACTGTGATTTCTATCTATATATTGGACTTTTAGTCTACGTTAACACAGGTTAACATATGAGAGAATATACGCCCATGTTAACTGGTGATATCACAATTTAACATGGGCAAATGCAACCCTGGAAACAGTAAAGTAGGTTCATCTTTGCCTCACATACCAAAACTAACTGATGTACAACAAACAGGCATGACCCCACTTAACACTTTATTCCGTTTTGGGGGTAAAATAAAACACATCAGTCATGCACAAACGTGTGATGATTTATCATTGTTAGTGTGGGCCATCTCATACGAAGAATGTGTAGGTCTATCTCAGCACAAACAGTCTCTTTCAATCTGTGCCACAAGTCAACTGATTATAGTTGTGTTTAATGTCATTAGACCCATATTAGGAATCTGAAACAGCAGCGTATTCGTTATCAAACTCTCTCAGTACATCAAAGTTTTGTAATCATATATACATAATGACCATTTTGTGTCATCAAAGTAGGTCAACAAATGATGTGCGGGATAAATAAAAGTCAAACTGAGAAAATAAGCTTCATATGTTCTTCACTTCAAACTTCACTAGACTTTTGCTGCAACTCACTTCATAACTTAACCGCGACTAAGATAACACTAATGCCCCGAGAAAAATGAGGATCAGCACTTTGCTACAAAACATTAATGGCCATATGGTCATAACAATAGTGTATAGGCTACTATAAGACAAAAATCGCGATTCTGGGTCGACACAGACATACCCTAATATGGATCTAATGAAATTAAACACAACCCTAATATGGGTCTAATGAAATTAAACACAACCCTAATATGGGTCTAATGAAATTAAACAGAGCTATAATCATTTTGAGAGTTTGTGCTGAGATAGGCCTACACATTAATAACAATAATAAATTATCACGTTTGTGCATGACTGATGTGTTTTATTTTTACCCCAAAACGGAATAAAGTGTTAAGTGGGGTCATGCCTGTTTGTTGTACATCAGTTAGGTTTCGTTATGTGAGGCAAAGATGAACCTACTTTACTGTTTCCAGGCTTGCATTTGCCCATGTTAAATTGTGATATCTTCAGTTAACATGGGAGTATATCTCTCTCATATGTTAACTTGTGTTAATTCAGACCTAAAAGTCCAATATATAGACAGAAATCACAACATCATTTCAGTGGTGTGTAGTGGTATAGATGATGGAGAAGGTAGTCTGTTAACTTTTTTTGTCCATGACATCCAGGGTTCGAATCCCAGCTAGATCCATGTGTTTGTTTTATTTATTTTTTCATTCACGGTATGTGTCGTATTTGTGTGGATAATGCTTAAACGGACATGTATTACACATAAATTGGTGATGTTTTCAGTGATATCCATTATTTGGTCTCACTTGCAAACACCTTGTGAAAATGTCTGGCACTCGGTAGCGGAGGCAGAGCAGAACGCAGGGCAGGGCCTTGTTGAATATTCACTGATTTCATGCAAATATCACCAGTTAACAGGATCACCAGCTAAACTGGCACACCGGCCTGGCTGTCAAACTGGGGGCGTTGATAACAACACACAGACAAACACACACACACAGGACCAAAAACATAAACAGAAATTCGGGATCGCGGAATGTAAATTTCAAAAAAAAAAATACTGACATTGTTGTCAGAAAAGATATTCAGCTTAACATGTTTCCTTAATATCTGATGAGGCATTGGTGTCATTTTTGGATTTATTACTGTACATATATTACATATTGGACCTTTAAAAATGGGGGGGCTGTGTGTTGTGTGTTTGTGTGTGTGTGTGTGTGTGTGTGTGTGTGTGTGTGTGTGCGTCTGCGTGTGTTTGTGTGTGTATGCGTGTGTGCATGTGGTGGGTAGAACTGTGCAGTCCAACAAAGAGCAGATAATACATGCAAAATATTTGAGTCCCACTTCTCTCATCCAAAGAAATGCATTGCGTTTGACTGCTGTGATTGGTGGAAGTCGTGGAAGCTCCAGTGATTAGTTGAATTTGCGAGGTGGCACTATTCCTGAAGGGACTGATTAGCTGAGTCATTAGATCAGATACAAACCTGTATGGGTCTTCCCGTTGTTTCCTGCCAATGGTTTTCTAGGCGTCCTGTCACCTCTGCTTTTGCTTCTTTTTTCATAATCTCTTTCAGCACATTTTTCCTCTTCGTCCAGTTTCACTTCCTCATACAGAATGTTTTTTGTAGCAACAATCTGAACCCGTACAGCATGGGCGGCAACAGCTTTTCTTCCGTCCAATTGAAGAGCCAACGGCAGCCACAACGACGATACACAAGAGTAAAATCATACCCCAAAGCTGAAAAAAGAAAAAGATTGTTATATTATCAAAACAGAAGCTGAGAAACACTCAAAATTTTAATACATTTTTGTTACTTTGAAGTTATGAGTTTATGGTGTTCGGACAACAGACCTTCAAATACAGGCTATTTTTGTATAATGGAAAACTGCAGCATACGCATGAAATAGATTGTGTGTGTGTGTGTGTTGTTGGGACCAAGCAGTTGGTTAAACCGGATTTTAACCAAAAAGGCTTCAGATTGAACTGACTCGATTGAAGAGACCATGTGGTTTTTGAAACAGAGGCCTACACGTAAGAGCCCCAGCCTGGTTAATTCACACCTCTATGCAAAAGTCCCAGCCAGAGGGGAAATAGCCTCACAAATGGCCGGAAATCAAGGAACTACAAGAGTATAGTCTTCACACACACTCAAGAGTTTCGAGTCTTCCTATTGGTTCAGCAGGACCATAAACACAGCATGAGGTCTTAACCTATAAATTGCCTGATCACCCAAAAATCCCGGCTCTTCACGGTAATTCATTACTGAAAGACACGCCGCTCAGCTGTTCAAACTAGCAACAGTAGAAACATGGGTGTGGGTAGCTCTGCTACGTGTGTTTGTGTGTGGTCTGATCTTGAGGAGCCTTACACCCACACACACAATCTCAACCGAATCGTCATCGTCCGAACTGCGTCCTCTCCTTTTTCTTTCTCTCACTTCTTTCTCTGGGTGGTGCGGCGGTGTGAGGTGCGTGTCCGCGCTATTCTCCAACATGTAGCCTACTCACAACAATCACTCCTGATTGACGGCCTTTTATCAGCCTGTGTAGGCTACTTTTTCAGACTTCCAGCTAACAGCGGTGTCTATAAGCATCACTGGCGGCCAGCAGGGGAAGCGATCCCGGCCGCCACCAGCTGGCTGTCCGGTCAGACTGAAGCTTCTGACAACATCGGAGAAAATGTGCAGTTGGCCATCAACGTTTGTAAAACTGCCCAGATTCAAACTCTACACAGTTAATTTATCACATAAAAAGTCTCAGAAGTGAATGTAGTGGTGAAATAGCAGATGAAAATTGTAAAAAGCAATCAGTTCTATAATCTAGCGGCCGAGTTTATACAACTGAACACTTTTACAAATTTCCATCTACCTGAACCTGGGCCCTATGCATAGGCAGTCCTGATGGGCCCCCATGTTCCTCAACACTAGTGATGCACAATATATCGACGCCGATATATCGGCCGATATGGTCATTTTTTACACATCGGTATCGTTCCGATGTCAAAATAGGGGCCGGTGAATAGGGCCGATGTGAATCATTCCTGTGTATTTGACGTGCGTGTGAGAATTTAGATCTAAATCTGACCTGTGGAGGGCAGTAATATGCTTAACAGCGTCTATACGCGGAAATCAGAAGAAGAAGCAGCAGCAGCGAGTCTGGGGCGGGGGATGTTGGTTTTTGCAGAATTAATCTGCCGGTGTGGGACACTGGAAAATTTAGTAGACCACCGCCCCTCGGTGGGCGGGGAGAGATGCTCGAAAATAAGAGGTTGCTGCGGCCCGCCCATTACAGGTTAGTTTGACCAGCGGGCAGCAGCAGCGGTGGCCGGAGCGGGCAGCAGCAGCGGCGGCGGGCGGGCAGCGGCGGATCGGGCGATCATGGGGGACATTCTCAGCGGTGAAACGCAAAACGGGGGCTGGAGTATAGCTAACCTAGCTAGGTGGAAAGCTAACGCTAGCCAGCCACCTCTTCCATCAATGCTGCCTGCTCATTAGACAAACTGGACTACATCCAACTTCGCACGAAACTCCCATCCGAAGTTGAGAGACTTCGGTTTTCTTGTTGTGGAAACATGTTGCCGGGTAAGATTGGAGATGGGCTGTATTAACACAGGCTTTAATTAGCTGCTGTATCCAACGAAATGCTAACTGCTGGGGGAGTTTGGGACTAGTAAATGCCGACCGTTCTACATTTCACGCAAATTTACAACTGTGTTTATAATCGGCTACATTTAGCTACTGCACACGCGCGTAAAGTTCAGCTAACGATACTAGCATTAGCGCTTGGTGGACTGTAAACACCTGTTTCGTATGTCGTTTTTTATATATTTTAAATGTGTAACCATTACAGCCACGTTGAAATGTTGTTTCGTGTATATGGTTGAAATGACAATAAAACACATTTGGGTTGAGTTGAATGCTGCCTCACTGTCGGTCTGTAAACGGTAGGCGTGGCTTGGGAGTGGAGTCTAAGCGCGAAGCAAGTGCATTCTGGGATTTGGTGTCTTTCATCCATATGAGCCAAAAACACATTTTCTGGCTTATCTCGGCCTAGAAGGCACCAATTTCTATAATTTTTGAGGGTTAGGCCTAACCCTAAAGTACTTGGAAGTTACTGTACTTACAGTTCAGAAGACTGTAAAGCCAGTGTCTGTTCAGTCCAGTTTGTTCTGGCGCTATTTCACATTTTACCTTTTCAATACTTTTGGCTTTGGCCATTTAAGGCCTACTACTGTGCTTTAAAGGAACACGCCGACTTATTGGGAATTTAGCTTATTCACCGTAACCCCCAAGAGTTAGACAAATTGATACATACCCTTCTCATCTCCGTGTGTGCTGTATATGCGCGGCTCCAGCAGCATCAGGCCAGCACAGAACATGCAGGTGAATGGTTCCAGTAATCCTACTGCTCCGAATAGGTGACAAAATACGCGAACATGTTCCTATTTACATGTTGTGATTTATAGAGTCACAGTGTGTACAAAAAACAACGTAACATGAGACACAGCCGTCTTCTAACGGTAAACAAACGGGAACTATATTCTCAGCGCGAAGAATATAGTACTTGGGTGGAGTGATATGCTCGCAGCAAGCCTGTCTGAGAATATAGTTCCGGTTTGTTTATGTTAGAAGATGGCTGTATCTCATTGGTTTTTTTGTATACGCTGCTCTACAAATACCCTAACATGTAAACACATGTTGGAGTTCTGTCACTTTGTCACTAATCGGAGCAGTAGGCTAGATGAGAACCAGTTACCTGCAGGATCTGTGCTAGGCTAAGCTAATGCTGGAACCGATCAGACAGCGTCACCCTGCCCGGAAGATGAGAAGGAGTATCGCCTAAACTTGTGTAATTCCTGGTGAGTAAGCTTCATTCCCAATAAGTCGGCGTTATTCCTTTAAAGACTACAGTGTTGTACAATGTTCACAGAATACAGTGACTTGGTCTCAAGTGAGTTAGATGTTTATTGTGAATACTCTTGGCTGGTTGGCTTATTCATAGTGTGAATTCAGGACACACTTGTATCCTACAGAGATATCGACCGGTAAATATCGTCGGCCATAACAGAAATATTAATATCGGATATCGGTATACGCCCCACAATTTTCACATCGGTGCATCACTACTCAACACCCCCCACACACATTTCAAACCTCCTTTCTCAACATTCTGTAGCCTACTTTACTGTGGTTACTACTACATTTTGGTAGTTTTCTCTGTACCTTTACCTGCCAGCCTGCATACTATGGTGTCTCTCTGATCATCTGTTAATTTATCCGGCCATAGTCCTGGATCCTCTGGCAAAAACTGGTCTACACTGCTCTGCCTCCTTTCCAGTTCCTCAGCTCTCATTTCTAGGGCTGCCACCTCTTAGTCAATTAGTCGACTAATCGGTCGTTTTGGTCTTAGTCGACTAAAGATTTGACTAAGATACTAACAAGCCCCGCCTGGCTACGTTGGAGTTTACTCCCGTGGACCGAGGGGTCAGCCTCCCTACACCCGCGGGTTGTGGGGGAAAACTCTGACTGTTGTTTGTGCATATGCACCAAACAGGAGTTGAGTTCGGCCTTCCTGGAGACCTTGGTGGAGTCCTGCATGGGGCGCCAGTGGGGGACTCCATTGTTCTGCTGGGGGACTTAACGCACGTGGGCAATGATGGAGACACCTGGAGGCGTGATTGGGGAGCGGACCTCCCTGATCTAAAACAAATTGTTGGTTGTTTGTTGTTGGACTTCTGTGCTAGTCATGGATTGTCTATAACAAACACCATGTTCAATTATAGGGATGCTCATAGAGTGTACCTGGTACCAGAGCACCCTAGGCCGAAGGTCAATGATCGATTTTATAATCGTTTCATCTGATCTGAGGCCGTATGTTTTGGACACTCGGGTGAAGAGGGGCAGAGCTGTCAACCGATCACCATCTGGTGGTGAGTTGGGTCAGGGGTGGGGGGAAGACTCTGGACAGACCTGGTAAGCCCAAACGTGTAGTGCGGGTAAATTGGGAACGTCTGGAGGAGGCCCCTGTCCAACAGACTTTCAACTCGCACCTCCGTGAGCTTTTAGTGCATCCCTGTGGAGGCTGGGGGCATTGAACCCGAGGTGGACAATGTTCAAAGTTTCCACTGCTGAAGCTTCGCAGGGACTGTGGTCTTAGGGTCTTAGGTGCCACAAGGCGGTAACCCACGAACACCGTGGTGGACACCGTGGTCCGGGAAGCCGTCCGACTGAAGAAGGAGTCTTTCCGGGATATGTTATCCCAGAGGACTCTGGAGGCAGTTGCAGGGTACGAAGGGCCCGAAGGGCTGCAGCCTCTGCCATGAAAGAGGCAAAGCAGCGGGTGTGGGAGAAGTTTGGAAGACATGGAGAAGGACTTTCGGTCGGCACCAAAGTGCTTCTGGAAACTGTTCGCCTCCTCAGGAGGGGAAGGGGAACCATCCAAGCTGTGTACAGTAAGGATGGGACACTGTTGACCTCAACTGAGGAGGTATTAGAGCTGGAAGGAGCACTTTGAGGAACTCCTGAATCCGACTAATATGCCCTCTATGTTAGAGGCAGAGCTGGAGGATGACGGGGGATTGTCGTGGGATTTCGGGCGGGAAGTCACTGATGTAGTCAAACAACTCCACAGTGGCGAAGCCCGGGGATTGATGAGATCCGTCCAGAAATGCTCAAGGCTCTGGGTGTGGAGGGGCTGTCCTGGTTGACCGCGTCTCTTCAACATTGCGTGGGAAGTCTGGAACAGTGCCAAAGGAGTGGCGGACTGGGGTGGTGGTCCCCTTTTAAAAAGGGGGACCAGGAGGGTTGCCAATTACAGGGGTATCACACTTCTCAGCCTCCCTGGTAAAGTCTACTCCAAGGTGCTGGAAAGGAGAGGGTTCGGCAGTCGAACCTCGGGTTGAGGAGGAACAATGTGGATTCCGTCCTGGTCGGTGGAACAATGGACCAGATCTTCACTCACATGCAAGGATCCTGGGGGGCCTGGGAGTTGTCCCAACCGGTCTACATGTGTTTTGTGGATTTGGAGAAGGTGTGACCGGGTCCCCCGGGAGATACTGTGGGAGGTGCTGGCGGGAGTATGGGGGGTGAGGGGTCTCTACCCAGGGCCATCCAATCTCTGTACGACCAAAGTGAGAGCTGTATCCGGGTTCTCGGCAGTAAGTCGGACTTGTTTCCAGGTGAGGGTTGGCCTCCGCCAGGGCCGCTGCGTTTCCTCACCAATCCTGTTTGTAATATTTATGGACAGGATATCGAGGCGTAGTCGGAGGTGGGGAGGGGTTGCAGTTCGGTGGGCTGGGGATCTCATCGCTGCTCTTTGCAGATGATGTGGTCCTGATGGCATCATCGGCCTGTGACCTTCAGCACTCACTGGATCGGTTCCGCGCCCAGTGTGAAGCGGTTGGGATGAAGATCAGCACCTCAAAATCGGAGGCCATGGTTCTCAGCAGGAAACCAATGGAATGCCTTCTCCAGGTAGGGGAATGATTCCTTACCCCAAGTGAAGGAGTTCAAGTACCTTGGGGTTTTGTTGCAGGTGAGGGGACAATGGAGCGGAGATTGGTCGGAGAATCGTGCAGCGGGTGCGGTATTACATTCCATCTCGACCATTGTGACGAAAAAGAGCTGAGCCAGAAGGCAAAGCTCTCGATCTACCGGTCAGTTTTCGTTCCTACCCTCACCTATGGTCATGAAGGCTGGGTCATGACCGGAAAGAACGAGATCCAGGGTACAAGCGGCCGAAATGGGTTTCCTCAGGAGGGTGGCTGGCGTCTCCCTTAGAGATAGGGTGAGAAGCTCAGTCATCCGTGAGAAGCTCGGAGTAGAGCCGCTGCTCCTTCGTCGAAAGAGCCAGTTGAGGTGGTTCGGGCATCTGGTGAGGATGCCCCTGGGCGCCTCCCTAGGGAGGGGTTCCCAGGCACGCGCAGCTGGGAGGAGGCCTCGGGGAGACCCAGGACTAGGTGGAGGGATTATATCTCCAATCTGGCCTGGGAACGCCTCGGGATCCCCCAGTCGAGGACTGGTTAATGTTGCTCGGGAAAGGGAAGTTTGGGGTCCCCTGCTGGAGCTGCTCCCCCGCGACCCGACACGGATAACGCGGACGAAGATGGATGGATGGATGGACAAGATTTAAAGTGGTGCTTTTGCAGGATTAATTGTGGAGAAACTCAGTTTTACAGATGGTTAATTAACTACATTTATATTGTGCTTATCTAGTCTTAACCACCTCTCAAAGCGCAAGCTCTGTCAATTAAATCAACTAATCGATTAGTCGACAAAATCCTATAAGTGTTAGTTGACTAAGAAGTTCTTTAGTCGAGGACAGCCCTACTCATTTCCACACTGTGCTCAGAGCAACACTCATGATCCCTGCTGTCTTCACTCCCATCATCCTCAATTACATCTTCTCTATCATCTTTCTCTATGAAGGATACATCTGATATTAACCTCTTATCCTAATTGTAACATAATATAATAAAACACACCAACATGTTAGTGTTACTTAACACCTTTCAGTCAAAATGGCTAAACATGGTTTGCTTTAATTTTGATATAAGCTTCCCTTGTTTCAAATCCAAAAGGAGGCTGAGGGGTCTGTTGCTACTCCACTCCCTGGGTGGGACAGTTTCTGAAACTGAGGGCCACGTGTTCCACAATGTTAACATCTGCTTCTACTAAATCTGACATAACTATAATGTTGACATGATATGATCTACCGATGAGCTACCAAGCTACCTATGACACTGATTAGCCTATTATTGGTAATTATAGACATTATAGCCTATTAATTTAAAATTAAACAAGTTTTAAATTAGTCTATTGCAATGGTGTGTTGTATGCAAACAGCATTGCTAGTGTAGTTTATTTATTTAGCCTTTATCTCAGATTACATGTATAACCAAATTATCATTTGAAATTTTATGTTCTGCTCTTTATATGGGTTGTCTAAGTCTGTTTTTTAGCACTAACAGTCACGGAGATATTCAAGCAGTTTAGCACCATGGATTTGGTTTCTAGTTTGTGCTCACCTTTCTATGAAAAGAGTCAGTTACCAATTGTTTCCCCTACTTTGGTTTCTCTCCTCCTCCTCCTGTCTTTCCTTTCTTTTGGTAGCCTGATTTGGCTTTCTTTGAGAAAGACATTTCTACAGCAGAAGTTTGCGCTCCACAAAGCGACTCAACTAGTGATGACGAACTGACCGAAGAGCCGGTTAATTAACCCGACTCGTGTCACTGAGCCGGAGAATCGAGTGCCATACGTCAATGAACCGACTCACTCCTGTTTTTTCTTTTACTTCATTCGTGCCGTTGGCATTATATATATGTCAATGGTTGGCCGTTGTGTTAGCTGGTATTCTTCTGCTACTGTGTGTGTAGAAATCTAGCTCATTAAGCGCCTCCACTCGACTGGAGTGGTGGTGGTAGAATCAATCAGGAAATGAGCTACTAATGCCTAATGCCTAGACCCTATGCCGAACGAGACCGAATGTAACCGTGCAACCGGCGGCCGGCTCGAGTCTAATGTAATCAAGCAGTGTCTTGGTTCTCGGCAAGTTTGAGTTATTTAAACGAGCCTTGTTTCTGGTGCATCTTAGAGGATTGTGTTCACAGCAATTCACACATTATCGATGGGGAGGTACAGTACACCCATACAAATACACGTCATGTTATTTTGGTAGTTATGTTAAGTTAAATGTTAGAGAAGTGAATGTTGCTACGTGGTAGCTAGGCTAGGCTGTCACAAGGAGACTGCGCACCAGGCTACTGAACGAGACCGTAGACAGTAACCGAGGGTAGCCTACTGCATGAGTCTATGTAATCAAACGGGTGTCTAGGTTCTCGGAAAGTTTGACTTATCAACCGATAGCAGAAGCCTTTATGTCCGTGCATTTTAGAATTGTGTTCATGGAAATTCAGAGGCTACATTACCAAGGGGAAAGTATTAGGCCTATATCACACAAATACACGTAATGTTATCTTGATAGATATTAAAGTTAAGCGATCACCTCCCCCACACGCCCGCGCCGAGGGACGTGAACCAGTGACCGAATCTATTAACTCAGTAGGCCAACTAATGACCGTCGGTTGAACCGACTTCCATAAAAGAGTCGGTTGTCCCATCACTCGCTCAACTGAACTAACGTAAACAAAATGTGTGCAGATGGACTAAACCATTTGGTGCATTAGCAAGGGGTGGCTGAGACCTTAGATAGTCTTTTTGTATACAAAATGTAGTCAGTCAATCAACCAAGTTATTCAGCCTATACACTAACTTTACATTTCATCGGACATGCATTTTGAAATTTAATTGGAAATGAAAATATCCAGCACCTCACACTGCGCACCACCCGGACAAAAAGTGGGAGAAAAAAAAGGAGAGTATGTTTGGTCGATGACTATCCAGTTGAGATTGTGTGTGTGTGTTGTGTGTGGGTATTTTTTTTTATGTGTGTGTTATTGCGTGCTCCGAAATCTGACCACACACAAACACACGCAGTAAACTACCAACCCACACATGTTTCTACTGTTGCTTAATTAAATATAACATCAGAAGAGAGAAGTTGTCTCAGTTTTAAACAGACACACCTGGGGTGAAGTTGGGAACCAGAATCAGCTTTAAATACAGTCCTAATCTAGTCCTCTCTAACGCGGCCCAATTATAGTAACTACATGAAAACTTCACGGTTGTTGCATGAAATGTTGTTTGTGTTTAGCCTACATCATCATTTTCTATCATGTGAGACCAGACCCAGCCTAGTGGTGAATCTGCAGACAGATGCTTAACAGTGTGCTCCTCAGCAGTCAGCTCCCCCTGCTGTTCATAAGGTGCCTCTGCACCCCTTTCCTTTCAGACCCTCCCACCAGCCTTTGGGCCACGCCTCCTCATTTACGTTGACATGATGTCAAGGTCCAAATGAAAAGGCAATGTTAAATGGAAATGTATAACTTCCTGAGCGCTGATCATCCGTTTTTGCCCTCCTTTACATGCACATACACAAATATGGCTATGAAATGGATCATGAAAAACATAAGTGAGGCAATACATATGAACATAGGCATTAGTCATTATAGTTCAATAGCCTAAATATATATGTTTTACTTATTTCTTTTTTCAGGGGACTTTTATTTATTCCGTCTATATGCACATTATATTCAAAGGAAGTTTTGTTATCTCACAGACTTCGACTAAAAGCAACTAGCCAGCCTGCCTGGCATAGTGCGTCAGAGCATGTCACTATCTGCGAAAAGAAAATATGAATAAATCACGTAGCGGGGGATTCCAAGCTCAGCTAGAGCGGAGGTGCGTAGAGCTCAACAGACGGACCAGACGGGAAGCGAACCGCGAGGACCGAGGTCACAGGGCTGGAGGTTAGTGCTAGCTAGCTGCAGCAGCAGCTAATATTAGAATATTAGACCCAGCACCGGAGGTCTGATCCCCATGATCTGACTCTCTGCCAGATCAGCAAGTTTACGGCAGCAACAGAAAGTTTGCTGGGATTGTTAATGGTGGCATAACGGTAACGTTACAGCTGTGAACCGAAATTCTGTTTCCTAAGCTGGTTCGACTCTCGTAGGGCGAAGTTGTCTCCAGCAGGTAGAGACAGAGAGTCGAGAGGGAGAGAGAGTAATAAATAAATGTGTACATTATGAAATAAAACTCCCCAAGCATTATCAAGGTATAGGTATCCAAAGTAATTTTAGCCTGCAGCTAAAGCAACACTGGAAGGCTAGGCTGCGCTGTTGCCTTTGGAAATGACAACATCCGGTCTCTAAATATGAAAAAACAAACCTTTTTTCATTTCTATTTCTGAGTGATTTTATTTTTGTTATATGAAATAGAAAATGAAAATCATAGCATATTTTAAATTTCTCCCATCCCCTTTTGAGACCATGAAACACCTTTTATTTAAATTTCAAATGTTGTATTTTATAAATCAAATAACAATCGTTTTTGTTTTTTAATACCTGTTTATGAAATGAAAATCAAATGAACGAAAAAGTACATGGACCATCAAGTATCTTTCCGATACAAAAGGGATCCGAGTGGAATACTGACCCAGTATTTCCTCACATCTGCAGTGGGTTTAATCAGCCCGGATTCAAGGAAAGGAGAACAACATGCCCATTTTCTTGCGTAAACAACACACAGTAAGAGGCTTTCACACAGTTCTGGGCAGACATTTAGAACAGGTAGAGGAATCAAGTGAGTTCCACATAGAGTTCAGATATACACGCTAAAAGTCCTGATTATTTACATGGAGTCTGGTGGAGATATGCTGGCTCTATACACACTAAAAAGTCCTGATTATTTACATGGAGTCTGGTGGAGATATGCTGGCTCTATACACGCTAAAAGTCCTGATTATTTACATGGAGTCTGGTGGAGATATGCCGGCTCTCTATACGCTAAAAGTCCTGATTATTTACATGGAGTCTGGTAAAACCAACTCCATTTAAATAAACACCAAGATAAACTCAAGATCTCAATATATAAGAAATAAAATAATTGACTACAACCACAGTTGTTCTCAGATTCTGCGTGCAGATAAACACTGATGGAAGAAAAACTGAATAACAGACTGACATGTTGTCTAGTAAGCAAGAAAAAACTCCCCCTTGCTTTAAATAGATTTTTCAGTTCAGTGATGGTTGTTCGTTCCCAGCGTTAGCGTGTTTGTTTTTGTCTTTGGACGCTATCTGTTTCTCTTGTTCAGACTGATTTATCTCACAGCAAACAAACCAGTCTCCATCGATTAACACAGAGGTAACCCACAGCAGACCTATGAAAGCTGCCTTGATAATGTGATGAACTACATAACAACAACTTGAGTAACAGCTAGGTTCACATGTACATGTATATATAAATGTCTTGTCTATCCAGAGTTGTAAAACAAATATAATACCAAATGGCATAGCCATGTAGACAATGCAGTCACTACATCTTTCTTTACAATTGCACTCGTAATCCTTGTCAAGCACAACATTGTAGAAAAAAATCACAATGATTGCGAAAAAATAAGCCGAGTTGTTTGATTGCGAAATCTGGAAAGATGTTCTTCATCTTTGCTTCAAAGTTTGATTCTGCTGAGAGCTGCTGCCTGGTACCTCTGAATACTAACATGAAACTAATCATGCAGTTCCCTTTTCACAGAAAAGGGTGTGATGACAAACAGGACATGGCGGACAGATGACTGGTGGTCATCTTGAAACGTAACGTCACGTGTGTTAGTGAAGCGGTAGCTTCACAGCTCCACTGCAGTTCTTGGAGTCAATCCCCCCAAGACCCCCTGTTAGAAAATATAAACTTCACAGCCTAAATCAACATGTTTACAGCCTGGTAATTTCATCCTTCATAACAATAGTTAGGTGGCTTTAAATAAATACAAATCTAAATCAGCTAATTACCTTCTTTTATAAGTCTTTTTTCTGTTTTCGTTGGCATTTTTCTTCCTCTTTTCTTTGTTCTCCTATATGATTCCCACTGATCACAGATACATACGTTAGCAATAATGATACACAATGGATGGAAACACTGACCACATTCAGGTCAGTGTTTAAAGAAGTGAAAATCCATTTTGTGTACCAATCAGCCAGGTGTCTTTCGAGTCTTAAAATCTTTCAACACAATAACTATAAGTCAAAAAGAGTCACCGCTCATGTAATGGCGACTCTTGATCTCATTAAAAAGTCAACAAAGGCACCTGTGGCGTTGAAAATACATTTTTAAGATTATAGTTATCAAGCTCATCCAGACATGTGGCCCTTTGCAGACCACTCTAAAGCCTGTTTCTGTTTTGTTCCCTAAATAAGATGATGTTTCCTATTGTTATACACTGAATAAAATTATAAACGCAACACTTTTGTTTTGCCCCATTTTTCATGAACTCAAAGATGTAAGACTTTTTCTATGTACACAAAAGGCCTATTTCTCTCAAATATTGTTCACAAATCTGTCTAAATCTGGCCTTTTATTGTGTCCAGCCTAAGGCACACCTGTGCAATAATCATGCTGTCTAATCAGCATCTTGATGTACTCACTAACACAAATATAGACAGATTTGTGAACAATATTTGAGAGAAATAGGCCTTTTGTGTGCATAGAAAAAGTCTTAGATCTTTGAGTTCAGCTCATGAAAAATGGGGGCAAAAACATAAGTGTTGTGTTTATAAATTTGTTCAGTGTAGATTGATTTCAAGCGTGGGGACAATTCACAATCAACTGCAACACACAACATAGTCTACTTTGCACAAAAAAAGAATAAAGAAAACATATTACAACCACCACAACACAACAATGTAACCCATACATTATCTAGAACTAAACATCCATACATACAACACAACTACAGCTAAATAAGTAACAGGGATGTCACCTCCAGTCAATCAACACTTCTACTATTGTGCGTTTTATTATTGTGGAGAATGTAGAAAATAGTTGGAGGTAAAAATGTTATGGACCTGAGCGTGTGCCAGACTTTAGAGTAACACAGAACTCAAACACAGGAGGAGGCCAGAGCCTGAAATGATCTGATCTGAAAACATGATCTGAAACACATTGGGAGGAGAAGTGAAGCTGACTCAGCTCGTTTCTCTCATGCCAAGTCCTTTCTATACAATGCTTTATGTTTCTGTTGGCATATTTCTTCCTCTTTCTCAGTTCTGCTGGATATCCCCCCAGTGATAACAGATACATATGTTAGCATGAATGTGGTCTCATGTCTGAAGATGTGAAAATCCATTTACTGTAGACATCAGCTGGATGTCTTTTGGTTTTAAAATCTTAAAAACATAGCAACCATAACTCAGATTTCACCGTGTTTAAGTAACAATTCCGGACAACACAACTTTTACGTTTAGTATTTTGTGGAATGTCATGTTTTGTTAAAGGTGCAGTAAGTGATGCTGCACAAAGACTGTTGATATTTGAATTCAAACACATACAGCCCCCCCTCCCCTTCAGAAGAAACCACCAGAAATCCACCACCAGGATTCAGGGAGAGGTAACTACTGCCCCCCTCCCGTCCCTACCATCAACTGTTGTTACCTGGTGCTGATTGGCTGAAACAGTGTTTTGTGGCTCTTGCACTCCATCCTGTTTAGGACTGCACGCTATGAGAAAAATATGTGATAGTAGGGCTGCACAATTAATCGCAATTTTATCGAAATCGCAATATGGACTAGTGCAATATCCAAATCGCAGAGGGGTGCAATATTTTTTTAATGGCAAAATATGTGTCAAATCATTCTGAATAAGTATCGTGGCACTGCAGAGACAAATCATATCCTACAGACTAAAGAAAACATCTTTGTTTGGTACAGATTCTTGCAAAAATCATACTATAATCATTTTTATTTTTAAGATTTAACATTAATCAATGAAAATAAGAATAATGATTCAAATATTATCATTCCCTCCAATATCATGAATGAGTTACATTTTAAAGTGCACTTTTCTGCTGATTTTTTCTGTCAGCTAACAGAAAACATCACTGAGGGCCTAATTTACTAACACTACGGTTTCTCGTCTGTTATCGAGTTCGGTAATACCTATCTTCCACATTTGTAGTATTTATCAACCCCACCAATCTTTCTCCTAGACGCGTAGAATTTAACAGCAAAGCGTACTGTTGCTATGATACAGCTGAGTGCAGACTGCCATATTCCACTGCTGATGCTATGACTGTTTGAAATGATCCTGATGCCGATATCTGTGATGTAGCGAGGGTTTAACAACTGCTGGAATGGGATGTGAACGCTGAGTGGGAGATTCAATTTCATCTTTGATTTCTTCCAGTAACTCTAATATTGCAGCGGCTGCTTGATCTGTAACGCTAAATGATGTTGTGTTCACTGACAAAGTGGGATTAAGTGTTAAAAATATTTTCAGTCTAGCCTTATGTCTTCGTCTTGCTCAAATTACTGTTGCCATTTCACCAGCGGCATAAAGGTCTCTGAGAAACTTCGACTGCAGCTGGTTTAGACCTGCTTTAAAGAGGGAGAATTTCCCCGCAGGAATAGAGGCCCTACTGACAGTCTTTGTAAATACCACCGGATATATAATTAGGAGCACTTTACCTATCCTCCCACCTTTTGGGTGGAACTCCCACTTTCCGACCCTCCACACGCAGCATATGAAAGCGCAACTTGTCTCTTCTGCTCATGTGACAATCACGATTTTACCCAAGTCGCCCTGTTTGTAAATAGCCGCGCGGTTACGTCCGTCTTTGCAACCAATTAGCCTGGAAACGAAACAGCGAATAAATCTAGCCCAGAGTGTCTTGTGCGATATTTCGCAGCTTCGCGATATGTAAAAGCGCCAATTGATTAATGCGTTAACGATAAAAAAATATATTGTGCTACCTATTGTGTTGTTAACACAGAAACTAGGTGAGCGTGAGGAGACATTCACTGAATCTGACAAACACTAACGGTAGGTTTCCACACAGCGAAAACACCTCGCGAATTTCGGCCAGCGTGGGGGCGTGGTCAAGAAAACAACACGCAAGACCACAACAGAACACTGGCTGCTAGGCAGCTAGCACAGAGGGTTGAAGCTAGGTAGCTAGCAGGTAGTTTGCTAGCAAGCTATCAACATATAAACAACAATCCGTGTTGATACAAGCGTCAACGTTCGCCAACAAAACATGGAATCAAACAAATGCACAAGTAGCCTAGCTTCCTGGCTAGGCTTTACAATGAAATCCAATGTCTGAACACGCTAGCGATTGGCCTGTCGGCTAGCTGAAAAGTTTGAGTGTTTAAAGCTTAACTCTCGCCAAAATGCAACCTAGGGTCTTTTTGTGAATGGACCGGAGTCAAACTTTCGTTTAAAAGCATAATTAGGACGGAAATGCCACTTTTAAGATTTACTGTATTGTCGTTTTGGGTCAAATGGCCTTTTGAATGGGAGTGCTAGGGGCACTGCTATGATAGCATCAAAAGAGCTATTTTTAAACCACCAAGAAGGCTCGACACAGCATGATACTTTGCTCCAAGTATCACCAGGGGCTCTACACATGAACTCAGCATTCAGAACACTGTTTGTCTTCACAGAGTTTACTAAAAAGAAAGGTTTTAACAACTCACTTTAGCAGTTGTGTTCTTTTGTTGTTTTCCTACCGTTACTCTTCCTTGATATGTATTTGGTTGTGTGTTAACACTGGATTTTTATTCAAAAACACAGTCTGTACTGTTTTTTAGATCAGTTATTTTGAATGCCCATAAGTGTTGAATACAGGCGTTATTAAAGGGGCACTCAAAATACTTGCACACAGTTCATTTTACCGGTCATGGGGACTTCCCCTCTGCCTATGAAAACAGTTGTTTGATATTTTCTGTGGTTCTATAGTTATTATTTTTTCAGAAAACAGAGATGACTCAAACTATCTGAGAAGTAATAAATAACACAAAGATAATATAAAGCTAGGCTGTGGGCTGACTTTGGGTAACATTTTTTTTGGGGGCTTTTCCCCTTTATTAAGTAGTGGATAGACATGAAAGGGGAGAGAGTGGGGCATGACCGCAGCAAAGGGCAGCAGGGCGGTTAACCTCGCTAGCTGCATGGGGCCAACGCTCTTACTGGGGGAGCTAGAGGCCGCCCCCATATTTTAATTTTGAACATAGTTTAGGATTGAGAATTTCTTTTCACTGTTTAGCATGTTTACTCCAACATGTTGAGGCTGTATCAGGTTATTTTAGTTATTCAGAGAAACATGAAAAGAGCCACTTTGTTTGAATGTTTACATTTTGTTTATAAATGTTTATTGCTCAAAGTTATCCCCAAAAAAGAAACATTAAATTTCATCAAAGTAACAAGAACATTTCTATATTTGTCTTCTGTATGAATGAGTGAGTCCAGAGCAATTATTTCATACTGAAACTATTATATTCCTGTGTCTTTTTAAAGTTTATAATCCTGCAACCCAAACTAAATGTATAACAGACAGATGAATGAGGTAACATTGTACACATAAATACATTCAGCAGGACAGAGTGCAAAAACAATGAATACAAAAACAAGACATCTCACTAAATCAGCTGCTTTGAGGCCAAAAACATTTTACAATCAGTGAAAAACTACAGAAAGTCTCAAGTAGTCGAATACAAAACATTAAGGCATTCATGTTTGATTTCTGAAACTGATCCACATCACTAACTATTGAATGAGTCCAATTCAATGTTTTTCTGGTTAATTTGCTGGTGAGCAGCCTGTTTGGATCACACAGCAACAGTCGAGCTGTTCATACAAGGAAGGAAAAGAAAATACAGTGATCTGATGTTTGTCTGTTTAAAAGATAATTTAGGAAGTGGAGAAAGTCTCAGTTTGTCGTAGCACCACGTAGTTTAGAGTGAAACCGCTCCGTGAACTAGAACTCTCATCAGTGAACTACATCTCTCATCAGTGAACTACATCTCTCATCAGTGAACTACATCTCTCGTTACCTCGCTCACTGGCTAGCTTAGCTCTGTTCCCCAACACATGTAACAGTATTTTCCCTGATGTGTTTTATCAGCGGAGAAGAGAAAGAAGGTGTGACTAATGGAACATCCTGGTACCACACACACACACACACACACACACACACACACACACACACACACACACACACACACACACACACACACACACACACACACACACACACACACACACACACACACACACACACACACACACACACACACGATTTGTAATTCATGGCTCAATAAAAAACAGGGAAGGACTTCACCTCTCCGTAAACTAAACAGAATGTGTTTTACAGCCGATGACTAAGGTATACCTGCGAGTGCTTAGCAGTTATCTGGATCGGGACGGAGACGTTTCGAGGACCAAAAGAGATTAATTAATTATTAAATAATAATATTCAGGTAACATGCTAATCAGAGATAAAACATCTAAATCTATTAATGTACTTTTCAAAATCACAATAAAGAGTACAATATATTCTACCAAACACAATTAAATATAAAATCAGATTAACAACAAATCAGAAGATAGTTTGGGAAGCTACGAGCAAAAGAAATACATTGGACTAAAAAACGAAAATTATGTTTCCAGTGTAAGATTTATAACTGAACTCTGGGAATGTGTCATACACATACACTCACCTAAAGGATTATTAGGAACCCCTGTTAAATTTCACGTTAATGAAATTATCTAATCAACCAATCACATGGCAGCTGCTTCAATGCATCTAGGGGTGTGGTCCAGGTCTAGACAATCTCCTGAACTCCAAACTGAATGTCACAATGGGAAAGAAAGGTGATCTAAGCTACTCTGAGTGTGGCATGGTTGTTGGTGCCAGACGGGCTGGTCTGAGTATTTCCCAATCTGCTCAGTTACTGGGATTCTCACCCACAACCATTTCTAGGGTTTATAAAGAATGGTGTGAAGAAGGAAAAACATCCAGGATGCTGCAGTCATGGGGGGCAAAAATGCCTTGTTGACGCTAGAGGTCAGAGGAGAATGGGCCGACTGATTCCAGCTGATAGAAGATCAACTTTGACTCAAATAACCACTCGTTACAATCGAGGTCTGCAGCAAAGCATTTGTGAAGCCACAACATGAACAACCTTGAGGTGGATGGGCTACACCAGCAGAAGACCCCCGGGTACCACTCATCTCCACTAACAATAGGAACATGAGGCTACACCAGCAGAAGACCCCCCCTGGGTACCACTCATCTCCACTAACAATAGGAACATGACGCTACAATTTGCATGAGCTCACTAAAATTGGACAGTTGAAGACTGTAAAAATGTTGTCTGGTCTGAGCAGTCTCGATTTCTGCTGAGACATTCAGATGGTAGAGTCAGAATTTGGCGTAAACAGAATGAGAACATGGATCCCTCATGCCTTGTTACCACTGGGCAGGCTGCTGGTGGGGGTGGGGGTGTAATGGTGTGGGGGACCCCTTTCACCTTCAGAACTGCCTTAATTCTTTGTGTCATTGAGTCAACAAGGTGCTGGAAGCATTCTTTAGAAATGTTGGCTCATATTGAGAGGAGAGGGTCAAACACGGTATTAGTATGGTGTTCCTAATAATCCTTTAGGGGAGTGTACATGCATGCATAAAGTAGTTGTTTTTATGTCACGGTTGGACTTAAGGGTGTAACAATATATCAATCTGGATTAATATATTGATTCAATTGACAGTCTGATAGCCTCGATTCAACGTGGAAATATCGATACATATGAAAGATGCGCTTTTACTTTGAAACTTCCACTTTATAATAGAATGGTTTGTTTTTGATTGAAATGTCTGGAAGAGCTCCGTAATAAAATCGCCAAATCATATTTTAGTTTGTTTTTATGACATGGCTCAGACTATGTGACTGCTGTAAAGAGAACTACAGTTATGGAGAAAGTGTAGTTCTAATTATATATTAGCTAAACCCCAAAACATAGACTGAATCTGTTGAACCATCCGCTCTACTGAAGACTTAAGCCTGGTTCACACGGGACGATTTTAAAATTGTCGGCCGATTTTCCAATCCTGAGAGACCCCACACACGGCAAAATCAACACATCACACACAAACCGATTTGACTGACGAGCGTTCCCAGGTCAGACGGGAAATCTCGCAAAATCCCTCGAGATCAAACGTGACTTCAGAGTAAACAATCATTGCGGACGAAGAGGATGCAGTGGCGATAGTTTGTTTTTAACCGAAAAAAAACTTTATCAAAAGAAAAAGGCGATGGTCAAAGAAGTGGAGACAACGCGAGCATGGACTATACTCAGCTACATCATGATATGGAGGGGATTTGTTTTTTCTCATAGAAATGTCGTTAGGTATTACACAGATTAATAAACGTTCATATATTCGTCTCCATGTACTCTGGTGGACTGCAGTTGTGGATGTAGTTATGCCCATCGACTTTACTGTATGCCACAGTCCACAGGCTGCGTGCTCGTTTGTCCCCGGGGGGGGGGGGACACCACACACGAGGAGAAATCGGGCCAAATAAATCCAACATGTTGGATATCCCCGATTTGAGATCGAAGCGGTGCCGACGTCCTTCCGAGCAGACGAGAGCAGTCTTAACACACCACACATGGCAGGAATATCTGATCAGATTATTTTAGGATAATCGGAGCATCCTTAAGATTGTGGGGAGGGGGGAATCGGGCTAAAATCGGCCTAATTATCCTGCCGTCTGAACCAGGCTTAAGTAGAAGAGAAGACTCAGATAATGATCATATTTAAATGTTTTCTCCCTGAGAATATTGGATATCATTACTTACACAACAATGAAGCTTCAGGAGGAAACGTATAAAGTATAATTCATATCAAGACATGTTCATGAGGATATAACATGATCACAACTACATTATTTAGGTATTTACTAAACCATACAAAAGGTTTTTTTTCCCCAGAAGTGTTTCTCTTGTTCTTACAGAAGCAGAGAGCATTTTTAAACCCGTTATCTGAAGATCACAACTTCAAACACAGAACAATTATCATATTATCTTATATAGCGTTCATATTCTTCCTATGTTATCTCAACAATTTAATGCTCATATCACTGCACACGTTTGTAATTTTTATACTTCATTGTTTTGGACCCACTTTCTAATGAGTCAGCCTTCAAATAAGCTTCATATATTCTAACAAATCTCATCAGGCTTTATCAATCTTTAATAAATAATGTAGAAATGCACGCTAAGTGGCTGCTGAGACTATAAAAGCGCTTTATAAATGCAGTCCATTTGCCATAATGTTGATAAGTTTTGTTAAGTATTGTATCGTTTTTTTTGTTGCACATTATCTTTGTCCGTTTGCGTAGCTGCTGTATTTTACCGTTAACTCAGAAACATCTTCATCTTTTAGAAGCTCTGAGTGAAATTATTCCCTGAGAGAGTGACCTGAATATTATGATCATCATCATCGTATAAAAATAAGACAATCAAGTTGTGATCTCAGTTTCATTAACATAAAAAAGTTAAAAAAAGAAAGCAAGCAGTTGATTCATAGAAAATGTGTGTGTGTATATATACATGTGTGTGTGTGTGTGTGTGTGTGTGTGTGTGCGTGTGTGTGTGTCTGTGTGTATGTAGTCTTATTAAATGTCCAATGAGTGTAGTTGACAGATTGTGCTGAGTCCCACTCAGCTCCAGTTATTAATATCCAGGAGAGATATGGCTCGTCCGCTGCGTTGCTGCTACACTCCGCTGTTCTCCTTTATCCAGCGGCGGAAGCTGGTGGTCCTGGCGTAGACGCCCGGTTTGTTCCTCCGGGCGCAGCCGTCGCCCCAGCTCACCACGCCGGCCAGGAAGACCCGCCCACTGGGGGTGGCGACGGACAGCGGGCCGCCGGAGTCGCCCTGAGACAGGCAGAGAGAACGCAGGACGTCAAAGAAGACTCTGCACCCGGTTTGAGCTTGCACACTTCACACATTTGCTGATAAACAAAGCTTCGCAAAAAAACACGCTGAAATTAAAAGCAGCAACAAATGGTGACAAATGTGGATCAGCGATTCCCAAAAAGCCCAAGATGACGTCCTCAAATGTCTTGTTTTGTCCACTAGGGCTGACAACCGAACGTCGATACTTTTATGGTACCGAAAAAAATACTCCGATCCTATGAGTATCGAAAAATTATTTACCCAAATTTCTGTTCCAAAAGCGTCTGTACGCGTAAGTGCAAGCTTATCTCTCCTCTCTGCATATTGACAGAGAGGAGAGCTACAACACACACACACACACACACACACACACACACACACACACACACACACACCACACACACACACACACACACACACACACACACACACACACACACACACACACACACACACACACACACACACACACACACACACACCTTCCCTGCTTTCCTTTTAGATTGATAAGCATCTTTATGTGTGTGAAAATGCTCTCTCTAGCACTGAAAATGCAATATACACACATACCTTTTCCACACCTGATTGAATTTCCTGAGAAAAAAAAAAATCAGTTGAACCTTGTTGATTGGAAACACTACTGGAACCAGTTATCAAAAAAGAGAAACCTTAGCCGCACTTAGGCACAATGATGCTTTGCTCTAAATGCTAACGTTATGGTTGCTGCCACGTTTAAAAAGGCAATGCTAACAAGCTAATGTTTAGCAGGTATAATCTTAGTTTTGCTGCGATATGATATTAATGGCGAGCCGAAAGTGGTCGCAGTGCGGTTGACGTTACACTTCCTGTGAGACAAACAGGCACAACGGTGGTTTCTCTGCCCTGGGGACTGACTGACAGGCTGAACTTGTAAGGCAAGGCAACTTTACTTCTACAGCACCTTTCAGCAACAAGGCAATCCAATTCCATTCCTTTAGACTTGAGTTAGTTCAATGTTAACAGCAGGGCAGTCACCAAGTTTATTGTTAAAGGTTTGTGTCATTATGCAGTTTGACCTAAAAAGTCT
This sequence comes from Perca fluviatilis, assembly GCF_010015445.1. Taxonomy (NCBI): domain Eukaryota; kingdom Metazoa; phylum Chordata; class Actinopteri; order Perciformes; family Percidae; genus Perca; species Perca fluviatilis. The sequence goes on from NC_053116.1 coordinate 42,176,330, forward strand.
TTGTTGTTTACATTCCTTAGCATTTTATTTAGTTCAATATTAGCCTCTACACAATGTCATTTGTTTATTTATTTATTGTTTATAATATGTTCATGTTGTGACAAAAAGGTTTATCTTTATTTGTTAACTTTTAAAGTTTGGATTGATACCAATCCTGAGTATGTGACTGGTGCCCCCCCCCGCCTATCCAAAAGCACAACCAGTTTTATTAATGTTACTCTGAGTGAGCAAGTGTTACCAGAATTTTTTAATTTTGATAACTGTTTTGATTCACTATTAACGTGGAAAATAAAAGTTTTGTGTTTAATGTATTTTTGTTGATGTTGAAATGGATTTTAAAACATATGGTATCGAAAAAAGTATCGTTAGGAACCGAAAGATCTTTTGAACGATACCCAGCCCTATTGTCCCCAACTCAAAGATCTTCAGTGTCCTGTCCCAGAGGAGAGAAGAAACTAGAACATGTTCATATTTAACACGCTGACATCACACTAGTTTACCTGTTTTATCATAAGAAATTATTCAAAACCGTTGGTGATTAATGTAATAGTTGACAACTACTGGATTAGTCTTTGCAGCTGTACTGTTGTGCGTGTCGTTGTGTGCTTTGTGTTACCTGACAGGCGTCCACGCCTCCTTTAAGGACTCCGGCGCAGATCATGCGCTCGGTGAGCTCGCCCTCCATCAGACTCTTACACACCGTGCTGTTGACGATCCGAACCTCGGCCTTCTGCAGGACGGTCGCAGAGACGCCTGAAACACAGGACGGTCCCATCTTACCCAACGGGCTAGTGACTCAGTCAGCTAAACAATACACGCCTTTAATGGGATCTGCTGCCACACAACTGGATGGTTTCAAGTTGAATTCAGTTTTGCACCAGAGTTCTTCACAAAGACAAAAACATATGTATACAAGCATAACACACACACACACACACACACACACACACACACACACACACACACACACACACACACACACACACACACACACACACACACACACACACACACACACACACACACACACACACACACACAGGAGATGCAGCTCACATATGTGATGATGACTTTAGTGTGCTTGCATAACTGCAGTACCGGATCAAATGCAAACACATGAACCTAGGTTGGGACGTCCAGGTGTGAAAGCCCCCTGAGTTTGTAACTCACCCTCCTCCCTGATGGCGCCCCAGCCGGTGATCCACGCCTCTCGGCCTGCTGGGAAGTGGTAGGAGGCCGAGGGCAGACAGATGGGCCAGATGTACTGGTTGAGCGGGACGTCTGCGTCCAGCTCCATCAGAGCCACGTCGTTGTCGTAGGTGAAGGCGTTGTAGTCGGCGTGAGCGATGATGCGCTTCACGTTCCTCTGCACCGTCCACTCGTTGGTCTGACTCTGCACATGCAGTCCCAGGAAGGCCTGCCATTGGTCAGCCTGGGAGTACCTGAGCCAATCAGAACCACAATCAGAATACTGTAGAGATCCCCTCAGGGAAACTGTTTGCTTCCAAAATCACAGTCAAATAAGAGGAGCGAGTCAATCAGTATAAAGTCATTAATCTAAATGTTAGAGGGTTTTGGGGGTCCTACTTGTTTGTGCCGCTGTCCTGGACGCAGTGAGCGGCCGTCAGCAGCCAGCGGCTGCTCAGCACCGACGCTCCGCACACGTGGCCCGTTCCCCTGATGTGGAGGCTGACCTGCCACGGCCACTCGCCCTCCCGGGACGCCACGCCGCCCACGATACGAGAGCTGCGGTACGGCCGGATCCCGCACTCTGAAAACACACAGAGACGTACTGACATCGTGGGCAGGCAGGGGTGTGTGTGTGTGTGTGTGTGTGTGTGTGTGTGTGTGTGTGTGTGTCTGTGTGTCTGTTGCGGTAAACGTACTGCAGTCTTCCTCATCCGACCCGTCCTCACAGTCCTGTTCTCCGTCACACTCGGGGTTCAGTTTGCTGATGCAGCCTCCGCTCCGGCAGCGGAAGGTGAACTGGGAACACTGGTCCAGCACCAGAGCTGGAACACACACACACACACACACACACACACACACACACACACACACACACACACACACACACACACACACACACACACACACACACACACACACACACACACACAGTTCAGTCTCGTAGTCTATAATGATCTGAGAAAAGTACTCAACTGGACCTTAAATAAGAGTGTCAGTGACGTATAGAGAGATGATGGTTCTCACATTTCTCACACGTAGACTCGTCCGATCCGTCCGAGCAGTCGTCTCTTCCGTCACACTTCATCTTCTCTGGGACACAGCGGTTGTTTCTGCAGGAAAACTCCCCCGGTTTGCATGCCCCTACAAAAAGAAAGAAAGAAAGAGGGAAAGGTCTTCAACAGTGGGACACGCTGAGCGCAGCATGAAGAGACATTATCTCTGTGGATGTGTGCACGGAGGCCTTTGTGTCTGGAGGATTTTCAGCAGATGTGATTTGGTGTTCGTGGAGAGTTCGGTCCATCTCACCACAGTTCTCCTCATCCGTGTTGTCTCCACAGTCGTCGGAGCCGTCGCACTCCCAGAACTTGGGCTTACAGCGGCCGTTTTTACACTTGGTCTGAGTCGCCTCGCACTCTGAACACAGACACAAAGAGAAACACTAGAGATGGAATGCTGCATGGTGAATGGGTTAATATGGATATAAAGGTGTAAAGATAACAACCGGTTGAGATAAGAAATGAATGTTGATGCAGTTTTTAAACATCCTAGAGTGTAATCTACTTTAGATTGACCTTGTTTGACTTCAGATGTCACTACGTCTTCTTAGTTTATTTATTTGAAGAGATTTCTTTCTATTAATTTAGTTATTTAGATGTGGGATTTGTTTTAAACATCTAACTTTGTTCTTTAAGATGAAATACAGTTTCAGAGTCTCTTTTGATGAGAGGACATGTCTGTTGTTGTGCACAGTTTATAGAAATAAAGGAAGTATTAACATTTGAGGAAACAGGTGGTTTAGTTTTGTGCGCGGGCGGTCAGCGGGAGGACTCACTGCAGTTGTCCTCGTCGCTGGCGTCTCCGCAGTCGTTCCAGCCGTCACACTGCAGCGTGGCGTTGATGCACAGGTTGTTGGAGCACTTGAACCGCCCGGGACACGCTGAGGCAAGACCACAAACAAAATGCAAACGTCATTAAGGGAGGGGGGGGATCTAAACACTGAAGACTGGTCTGGGAAAGCTGCGAGACTCTGTAGGTGTTTAAACATAGGAGTCTTACGATTGGTGGGGACGAAGGTCTCGTACTCGGCGGTGAAGCCCTGGTCCACGTAGGACGAGTCCGAGACAAAGGTGATGGTCATCACGTTGCTGCTGGTGACCACGGTGCTTCTGGGTTTAGTCCCGCACAGTCTAAGACACAGACACACAAAACACACAAAACACACAGAGACACAGAGACACAAACACACAGAGACACAGAGACACAAACACACAGAGACACAAACACACAGAGACACAAACACACAGAGACACAGAGACACAAACACACAGAGACACAAACACACACAGAGAGACACAAACACACAGAGACACACACAGAGACACAGAGACACAAACACACAGAGACACAAACACACAGAGACACAAACACACAGAGACACAGAGACACAAACACACAGAGACACAGAGACACAAACACACAGAGACACAGAGACACAGAGACACAGAGACACAAACACACAGAGACACAAACACACAGAGACACAGAGACACAAACACACAGAGACACAGAGACACAAACACACAGAGACACAAACACACAAACACACAAACACAGAGACACAAACACACAGAGACACAGAGACAACGAACAACACAGAGACATAACAGAGACACAAACACACAAACACACAGAGACACAGAGACACAGAGACACAGAGACACAAACACACAGAGACACAAACACACAGACACACAAACACACAGAGACACAAACACACAGAGACACAGAGACACAGAGACACAAACACACAAACACACAGAGACACAGAGACACAAAAACACAGAGACACAGAGACACAAACACACAGAGACACAAACACACAGAGACACAAAACACAACAAAGACACAGAGACACAGAGACACAGAGACACAAACACACAAACACACAGAGACACAGAGACACAAAATACACAGAGACACAAACACACAGAGACACACAGAGACACAAAACACACAGAGACACAATCCCACAGAGACACAAACACACACAGACACAGACATACAGACACACAAACATACAGAGACACACACACACGGAGACACACACACGGAGACACACACACGGAGACACACACACGGAGACACAATCACAAAACTGAAAATGAGTACAACACAATAACCTTCCATGTTTAGAGAAGAGCTTTATGAATAGAGAACATGATCTGGTTATTAGAAAGGTCTAGCCTCTATAGAGAGGAAGCAGCCAAATGATAACTCATGGCCATTACATATTAAAGGAAATAGTCAAAATGTGCTTTTTACTACGCGTCCTGCTTTTGGGGGGTTTAAGAACACCACAGGATGTCACAGAGAGGGGGGCCGTTCCAGTGCCCCTCCCCTGACGGAGAAACATGGCTGACCTGTGACCGTCGACGTCGACGTAGTCCCCGCTGCACTCTCTGCTGGACTTCCCCAGGAAGAACTTGTTGAACTGGACCTTCACAAACCTCTCCTGGGGGGCCTGAGAACCAAAGACCAACGGAGAAAACAGATTAGAAAAATAATAAATCACAAAAGATACGCATCATTAAAGGTGAGTGGATGGCCGGGGGGGGGGGGGGGGTTCGTTGGAGAATTTTTTTTGTTTTTGGTTTTAAAATACGCAACATCTTTCCAAAAGTCAACCAGTAATCTGGTTACATAATCCTGAGATTACAGACACAAGACCATTTTATAACACTAATCACAAAAGATACTTTTTTTGTTTTGTGTGTTTCTGTTGTCACTATCAAACTATTACTATTACAAACAGACAGGTTTTTAGTTTTTGGAAATTCCTTTTGGATTAAAGAACACAAAAAGTCTGTTTTCAATCTGTAGTCACGTGTGTGTTTGGCTTTTAGATTTGTTGTTTGAACCAAAAACACAATTAGGTCCGTTTGTTTTGTTTCCTAACGTAAAAAACTAATTCCTCCAACTGTCTTACCCTCGGGAGGTGGGAACCTCGATCTCATGGGAACAATAAACCGTGAACGTACCTCGATGGTCCAGATGCACGTGGTTTTAGGAGGATAGTTGGACGGGAAGAAAGGTGAAGAGAAGAATCCTTTATCTCCAGTTAGTTTACCTCCACACTCTGGACAACAGGACGGACACAGGGGACACGTTTAGGAGACACGGTAGAGACATTTAGGAGACACGTTAGAGACATTTAGGAGACATGATAGAGAGACATTTAGGAGACACGTTGGAGACACGTTAGAGACATTTAGGAGACACGATAGAGACATTTAGGAGACACGATAGAGACATTTAGGAGACACGATAGAGAAACGTTTATTAGGAGACAGATAGAGACATTTAGAATTACTGATAGAGACATTTAGGAGACATGATAGAGACATTTAGGAGACATGATAGAGAGACGTTTAGGAGACACGATAGAGACATTTAGGAGACATGATAGAGAGACGTTTAGGAGACACGATAGAGACATTTAGGAGACATGATAGAGAGACATTTAGGAGACAGACATTTAGGAGACACAATAGAGAGCGTTTAGGAGACACATTAGAGACATTTAGGAGACACGTTAGAGAGACATAATAGGAGACACGATAGAGACATTTAGGAGACACGTTGGAGACATTTCGGAGACTTTAACTGAGTCAAATGAACTTCCCAACTAACAGAAGATCAAACCCTGTGAAACATGAAATGGAATCCTAAACATGTGATCTATTTCCTGTTTTTAAATCAAAGCAGATGAACACACCCGTGCGTGTTTGGTGAGATTATTTCATTCGTTTCCAGCTAAATATAGAATACAAAAATACTGATTTTAATACTGTGCAGTCAGGTGTGATTTGGTGGATTAGTGTACAGTGAAACTGACAGCTCTTTAAAGTAACCTTTGGTATTTAAGCAGGAAGTCCCTGGAGAAAGGAATCTGTTTTGGGAGAGACAGCGCAGCAGTTACAGCTTCAGGAAAACACAACACAACCATTCAACAGACAAAGAAGAGCCCAAACCCATAACCCATAACCCATAACCCATAACCCATAACTAGAACATAACTGAGGATGTCGCAACCCAAGGCTACAAGCATATATAAACCGATTTATTCAGCACGACTTTTAACCAGCTCTCACTAGTTCTCTTTATCGTCATAGTTGACGTGATTTATTTTCCCGGTGTTGTGTCCTGTAGGGTTACATTACAGCTCGGTTCTGGTTCAATACTGGACCAGTTCCAGAGACTGTTGTTCCATCAGACACTCACACACACACACACATGGAGACAGAGAGTCCAGGGGGAAGGAAACCTGAAGCCGTGTTGTTAGTTTAAGTCATCTTGAACTGTTTCTGCCCTTCCCTCGGTTTCCCCCCCGGTTTATTGAAATGTTACGGTCCTCCGCTCCGAGACCCATTAGGGACATAACGAGTAGTGGTTGTGGTTAGGGATGCACCGAATATTCGGCCCCCAAAAATTTTACGAAATACCTTTATCACCGAAACAATACGGCCGAAAATGTTGTGATGACGCAAACAGAAACCGCGACCTGCACGTGTGTCAGTACCCGATCCGATCCACCTGCAAAGCGTCTCCTAAGCAACGAGGGTGAGACGGACCACGGAGTGAAAACAATGAAAAGTGCTCTTAGAGTCTGTCAGCACACGTTTCAGTGAGATCTGTTCGGATCCTCTGCACTTCATCGCGACTGTACTTGATCCGCGTTATAAAGACCATTACTTGGATGCGGAAATAAAGCAGGGCGCACGAGAAATGATCCAGGTCGCCATGGAGACGGAGAACCCGCGTGGAGACGGAGACGGAGCGGCGCCCAGCGCAGGAGATCAGAGCGCAGAAAAAAGACTGGTTGCGCTGTACCAGATGAGGGGCATGCACCCTCGTTGTGTGATATGTTCAGTGAAATCCTGCAAGAAAGGTGCCTCAATTAATAATAATAATAATAATAATAATAATAATAATAATAATAATAGGTAAGCTATTCTGTTCTTAGGCTACTGTATACTGTATGTGACTATCAGATTGTAGCCATATTTCTGCTAGATATTTTTTTAATTAAACTTTAATATTAATTTATACAATTGCAATGCCTTGATTTTAGTAAAGTTAGTACACAGTCATAGCCATAAATGCAATGGTACTAATAATTGGCTTAATTTCTTTCGGTGTTTCGGTTTCGGTTTTCGGTCTTGGTTTCCTCTTTTTTCGGTTTTCGGTTTCGGCCAAGAATTTTCATTTCGGTGCATCACTAGTTGTGGTACCTTGTTGAGTCAGAGGGATCTGAGGATGTTTGTGGGGGGGGGGTTTTTTTTTTCCGGGGGACCAGCGCAACAAGAGGGGGCTGCAGAGGGGGGGAGGGGGGGGGGGGGGGATTTTTCCATTTTTTTTGTTTAATCAGGTCTGTTTCCTGTTACTTCTAACACAACATTTAATCACTGAACCGCTGAGAGAGAAACTCTCTGTTAGAAAGAGTCAAAGCTCTGAGAAGTCTGTGGACATAAAGATTCAACGTTTAACTACAAAGAAAACCTCGGAAAGAGCGTCAAGAATGGCAGAAAAAGAGACAAAAACCGTCAGAAAAAGTGACAGAAACGTTGAAAAAGTGGCTGGTGGGTTCAGAGGAGACACGTTACACTTCTGCACTTTGTGATGAACCCTGTCTGTACAGCCTTTACTGTTGATAGGACAGCTGAGACTGGAGAGGGGAGGGAACGAGGGAATGACATGCAGCCAAGCCTGGAACCAAATCAGGGCCACTGCGTCGAGGACTGAGACTCTGCATACGGGTCCGCGCTGTTCCAGGTGAGCTACCCAGGCGCCCCTATATATACACACACACACACACACACTTTTATTTTTCCTCATCTGAATCATATCTATTAGGTTTTTAGGGCTGTAACAGAACATGTATTCATCCCGAATTGTTTCGGTACAGGAGGAACGGATCGGTGTGAGATGGTAGGTCGGTACACCAACGGTAACCGTGGTCTCTATGGGAGACCGAGAGGGTTAGGGTCTCACTCTGTGAGGACTTGGTGCTCTATGGGAGCCAGAGAGGGTTAGGGTCTCACTCTGTGAGGACTTGGTGCTCTATGGGGGCCAGAGAGGGTTAGGGTCTCACTCTGTGAGGACTTGGTGCTCTATGGGAGCCAGAGAGGGTTAGGGTCTCACTCTGTGAGGACTTGGTGCTCTATGGGGGCCAGAGAGGGTTAGGGTCTCACTCTGTGAGGACGCGCTGCTCTATGGGGGCCAGAGAGTCGTAGATCTGGATGAAGTCCTGCTGGCAGTCGTCCTCCAGGATCAGCGTGTGGAAGTCCAGGCGGACACGGTGGCCGGCGTCGGCACGGAGACGCCACTGCAGGTAGACGTTGGGGGGGTAGGAAGAGTCGGGGAACCCTGGGGACTGGACCACCCCCGAGTCCCGGGCACGGAGGTTAAACGACTTCCGCACTGGAAACACACACAGGATCAAACGTTTTTCACAATAAAATAAGAACTCAATTACAAACAAACACCAGTTGGCAGGTAGATGAAAAAAATATTATTTCTTTCAAAATATAAAATTGTGGCAAAGCGACAAAAGTTTCAAAAAAGGTCCAAACACGCTTGAAAAGAAGCACATAGCACTGAGAAAAATGTACCAAAATTGTCGAAAGCAGAAAAAAAAGTCAGACACAGACACACAAAAAAGTCGGAAAAGGCGACAAAAGCATTCAAAAAAGCATCCCAAACGTTACATAAAAGTGCCAAAATTGTCCAAAACACACACACACACACACACACACACACACACACACATACACAAACAACACACACACACACACACACACACACACACACACACACACACACACACACACACACACACACACACACACACACACACACACACACACACACACACACACACACACACACACACACACACACACACACACACACACACACACACACACTCCCAAATGTTGAAGAAAAGACAGAAAAAAGTTGTTATTAGGAGTTAAATGAAGTTTGAGTCTTTCCAGATGTGGAATCAAACAGAAAAGGTGCTTCACTTGAAAACACAGTACAGCAACCATCTGGAGACGCCTCTTAACTGGAGAAGAACTTTACTTTGAAAGAACGTCGGTTAGGTTTTCTCACCAAACAAAGAGTTCCTGGTCATGCGCGGGTCAATAGCTGCAAACACAAGGAGAGACAGAGAGAGAGAAATCTTTATTAAATATTAAACTCAACTAACTGCACAGTTTAGCTGAAGAAAAGCATTTAAACGTTGTTTCGGAGGAACGTTCAGACGTCTGCAGCTCAGATCCTTCAGAGTCAGACAGGAATATTAAAATCAGCATCTCTTTCATATAGTTTGTGGATCATACCCTCTGTTGCTTATGGCGAGAGCTTGAGCTGTCGGATTTTCATTTCATCAGATACATCGTGATATAATCTCAATACACACACACACACACACACACACAACACAAACACACACATTATCAATACCACACACACACAATCTAATAAACACAATACCAATAATATCACACACACACACAACACAAACACAAACACACACACAGTTGATTCAGATAAACTGTAGATTAAATGTCTGACACAATTGAAAAGCTCGTAAATGTGTACTATTAATGCACAAACTGGGTTCTGGCTATTGAGCTGAGCAGCTGCTGACAGCTTTATAGCCGCGATACAGCGCAGGAGCAGCTGGAGCAGCCGACAGCGCACAGCTGGAGCAGCCGGGATAGCCGTGGAGTAGCCGGAGCAGCGCGATAGCGGAGCAGCCGTGGATTACTGGAGCAGCGACAGCTGAGAAGCGCACAGCCGCTGGAGCAGCGCGGATAGCCGTGATAGAAGCGTTGAGTAAAAGCGGATAGCTGAGCAGCGGAGCAGCTGACAGCTGAGAAGCGTGGATAGCTGGAGAAGCTGCGACAGCTGGAAGTACGCTGACAGCGCTTATTAGCGTGACAGCCGGAGCAGCGCAGGAGCGAGCGGAGCAGCCATACAGCTGGAGTTAGCTGGCATACGCCGGAGCGCCGACAGCGTACAGCTGGAGAAGCGACAGCGTTGAGCAGCGCAGAGCAGCGGAGCAGCGACAGCGCGGATACAGCTGGAGTTAGCGCAGCAGCGTTGACAGCGAGCAGCGAGCAGCGTGGAGCAGCGCGGATAGCTGAGCAGCTGAGCAGCTGCTGAGCAGCCGTGGAGTTAAAGGCGGAGCAGCGCGGACAGCGCGGATAGCTGGCACAATAGCGGAGCAGCCGACAGCTGGAGCAGGGCTGGACAGCGCTGGACAGCTGCTGACAGCGATGCAGCTTGAGCAGCGTGGAGCAGCGCTGACAGCGGAGTAGAAGCGCTGACAGGAATATTATGCCGCCGGTATTGGAAGGGGATAGCGTTGAGAAGCGGATTGCTGGAGCAGTGGAGCAGCGGAGAAGCGGACAGCTGGATAATAGCGGAGCAGCCGAGAAGCGTGGACAGCTGAAGCAGCGTTGAGGCAGCGCGGAGAGGTTTCGACAGCTGAGCAGCGTGAGCAGCTGAGCAGCGAGTTGTGCCGCGGAGCAGCCGTGGAGAGCAGCCGTGGCAGATGTTGATGCTGGAAGCAGCGCAGATAGCCGCTGACAGCCGGAGCAGCGTGGAGCAGCCGGAGCAGCTGCGAGCAGCTGCTGGAGCAGCTGCGCAGACAGCGTGGAGCAGCGGACAGCCGTGAGCGAGCTGACAGCTGACAGCTGCGATTAGAAATGGAGCAGCTGCGGAGCAGCGCGATAGCCGGGAGCAGCGGACAGCGTGACAGCCGCTGGATAACAGCTGCGGGAGCAGCGTGGAAAGCAGCTGGAGCAGCCCTTTGACAGCCGGATGCGGAGCAGCGTGAGTATAAAGCGTGGAGCAGCGGAGTTAAGCGCTGGAGCAGCGTGATAGCTGACAGCTTGAGCAGCGTGGAGCAGCCTGACAGCTGCAGCAGCAGCGGAGCAGCTGCTGGAGCAGCTGCGAGCAGCCCGACAGCGCGGATGCGCTTGAGCAGCGGAGCAGCCGCTGTATGACAGCTTGCGACATTGCTGAGCAGCTGCAGAAGTGGAGCAGCCGTGGAGCAGCGCGGATGTTTTAGTAGCGTGACAGCAGCTGACAGCCGCGAAAGCAGCGTGGAGCAGCGTGGAGCAGCCGTGGAGCAGCGTGAGCAGCGCGGAGCAGCGCGTGCTGGAGCAGCCCGATAGTGCAGCTAGAGCAAGCCCGATTGAAGCGCGGGATAGCAGCGGATAGCTGAGTAGCCCGACAGCTGCACAGCGTGAGCAGCCTGACAGCTGCGATAGTACGTGAGCAGCCCGGACAGCTGCGACAGCCGTGGAGCAGCCTGACAGCGTGGAGCAGCGACAGCGCGATAGCCGCTGGACAGCCGGAGCAGCTGGAGTAGTGCTGAGCAGCTGCAGGAGCAGCTGCGGATAGCCGCTGACTAGCCGTGGAGCAGCTGCTGAGCTACAGCGTGGACAGCTGATACAGCTGAGTAGCGTGAGCAGCTGTTGAGCAGCGTGGAGTAGCGTGGAGAGCAGCGTGTGATTGCGCTGGAGCAGCCCGACAGCGTGGAGTAGCCCGACAGCGGTGATAGCTGCTGACAGCGCGAAGCAGCCTGACAGCCGCGGATACGCGTGAGGCGGGGTGCCTGACGGACGCACAGCGCAGGCGCAGCCTGACAGCGCGAGCAGCCCTGACAGCGTGGGATAGCGTGAGCAGCGCGGACAGCGTACGGATGTTTTGAGCAGCGTGGGCAGCGTGTGGAGAGCAGCGGGAGCAGCGTGAGCAGCGTGAGTAGCGGAGCAGCGCGGAGCTCTTGATTAGCGCGGATAAGGCCGTGTGACAGCGTGCTGGCTGGCTGGCGCCCGGGTGTCCCCACCTTGTGAGAAGACGCCATGCTGACGGAGATTGAGGCCCGGTGGCTGGAGCAGCAGCGTCCGCGCATGCCCGGCTGACTCCTGGCCCGCCGTGGGCAGGTGAGACTGACGCGCTTCTGGTCCAGAGAGTCCCTCCCCCTGTAGGACGTGTGGAATATCAAACTCCCAGACTGGTAGTGACGCCGCCACGCCACGGGCCAATCGGCCACTACTCCGCCTGAGCAAATACAGGACATACTCAGAGTTATGGAGTAAAAACAGAGAGAG
>NC_053116.1:42189176-42214176 GCF_010015445.1 Perca fluviatilis
CGAGTTACGTAATATGGTCTTTTAAAACATGTGGCCTCCACCATGACCGGCATAGTTTAAAGAAAAGAAGAAGAAAAACAGTGCTTAATTGTCAAACCCAATATGAAAATACTTAGGCAGAAGAACATTTAATGTGATCATATTTAAACTGTATTGACTACTTATCATCAGTGGCGCAAAAAGTGGGTATGCACTATATGTGGCGCATAGGGGCGCAGCACCATGGTAAAAATGGTAAAAAATGGTAAAAAAAAATAAAAAGATTTAAAAAATATTTTTTATGTAGCTGCTTTTGCGTATTTCTAAATAATTTCTGCATTTCTTCAATGTTTCATAACATTGTAGAGGACTAACAGACTGGAGTAGGCGCCTATCTCATAAGATTCCATCATAGACTGTTGACATACTGTAGAAGAGGGAGGGGGGCGGCGCTCACTACTATGGCCACACCAAGTAGGGTCTTGGCGTGGCCATAGTAGGATTCATAATAAAGCGAGCGGGAGCGCCGTGAGCGCTGAGCGAGTTGTCGTCTGTGGAAAAAGATGGATAAAGCAAAAAAGCTGTCGGGGGCTAAAAATAGAAAAAGAAAGAGGGAAAAGGAGATAGCATGTCAATGGATGCAACAGCTGTTAAATAAGATGATGGTGAAAGGCAACAGGTAGGATTTAAAGTGGGACGTCTGTGCTTGGAGGCTTGCAAATATTCCTGTTAACAGACTAGCTAGGCTAGCTAACACTGGGAATGTAGCAGCCAAATATTCCTGTTAACAGACTAGCTAGCGTTAGCTAACACTGGGAATGTAGCAGCCAAATATTCCTGTTAACAGACTAGCTAGCGTTAGCTAACACTGGGAATGTAGCAGCCAAATATTCCTGTTAACAGACTAGCTAGCGTTAGCTAACACTGGGAATGTAGGAGCCAAATATTCATGTTAACAGACTAGCTAGCGTTAGCTAACACTGGGAATGTAGCATCCAAATATTCATGTTAACAGACTAGCTAGCGTTTGCTAACACTGGGAATGTAGCATCCAGGTGGGGGTTCACAGCTAGCTTAGAATATGCAGAACTGAGGTTGCTGAGCTAAAAACTGGAAAATATAAGGTAGCATGTACAATAAATGGTCAATAATCTGGAAAACATAACTAATGCAATAACTCTTGGTTTACCATGGAATCATGCATATATTTTGTTTTACCATTAGCTGTGACAGACATACAGGTTATAGTTACATCTGTAGGGTGACATGGAAGCTGTAATTACAGGGTCACACCTCTCTTTAAAGGTCTGTGCTATGTGGCTCTCCATATTTGTACTTTTTAAAGGGGTGATAGAATGATTATATAGGGTATTTCACACTGTTCCTTATGGTCTCCTAATGGGGTATGTAACATTAGTTGGGCTGAAAATGGCCTGGTTGATATTTTATTGGCCCTTATGCATCCCTGTGTTTTGGCCCTATTTGTAACAAGAGCTTTTCTTCCAAATATGTGTGCTGATTGGTTGAGCGACTCGCCATACACACGCATTAGAGGTTGTGTGCTGATTGGTTGAGCGAATCCCCAATACACAGACATTAGAAACGCGACAGAATCTCATATTCCAGACACTGCAATTCCTTACCAAATTCACTTTTGAGACCTTTTGATGAAATCAACTATATAAAGCTCAAATATGGGCCGCTTTTACGAAAATGGATGGCTAATTGCAAATTTGGTAAAACTGGTGTCGGAGTTCAGCTGCCTGTGTTGCTGCCCCCGCCCGCCTGCCTTCCTCCACAGACCGGGCCTGCTGTGAGCTCGATTGAGCCCCGGCACGGCTGCTGCAGCCCACAGCACCTCACTACCGCAAGAAAGTCACCGTTTGGGCTATTGGATGCTACCAAACGCCGCTGCTCCTCTTCCTGCTAGCTAAATGCCCGGTGTATGTGGGAGTGAGAGCGCGGTCAGCGAAGCTTGTTACGCTTAGCATTCTCTTACCACAGATTCTAGTTAATCTTATAATGTGTGTAATTATAATGTGTTGAGTTATTTAAACAAACGATTGGGAAAAATAAACGCCGCTTTGTCCATGAGTCTCATTGATAGAGCCTGCGGCTGGTGGAGCTCTATCAATGAGAGCTAGCTAGCCTCCTCTTAGAATTCCTCTGAATTCACAAATATTCATTAACTTGAAATCGGACACCGTTGTTAGCTTTATAAAACATATAGTTAGAAGGGTTATTGGACTACTACCAACCGCGCTGACCTGACAAAGCGCCGGGGCCTGCATCTCTTCTCTTCCTGCTAGCTAAATGGCCGGTGTGAGAGCGCCGTCAGCGTAGCTTGTTACACCAGCAATCTCTTACCACATGTTACACACATGTCACGCCACTTAGCTATACAACATATAACTATATGTTTTATAAAGCTAACAACGGTGTCCGATTTCAAGTTAATGAATATTTGTGAGCTGTAATGGTTCGTTAGCTGCGACTGTCCCTGCAATCCTATGTGTACAGATTGCGGCTAGTTACGCTTCATTTTTGGTCGGAATTCAATATATTTACAGTTTGAATTTCGCACGCCACCTCTATACAACATCTAACTATATGTTTTATAAAGCTAACAACGGTGTCCGGATTTCAAGTTAATGAATATTTGTGAATTCCAGAGGAATTCTAAGAGGAGGCCAATAGCCCAAACGGTGACTTTGCGCGGGTATGAGGTGCTGTGGGCTGCAGCAGCCGTGTCGGAGCTCAATCGAGCTCACAGCAAGCCGGGTCTGTGGAGGGCGGCAGGCCAGGCGGCGAGGCAGCAACACAGGCAGCACCAGCCTTGAACTCGACACAGTCGGACAAAATTTGCAATTAGACATCAATTTTGTAAAACGGCCCATATTTGACCTCTAAGTAGTTGATTTCTCAAAAAATAAAAGAACAAAAGATAATTTACCATAACAAAGTCTCAGAAGTGAATTTAGTGTAAAATAGCATATGAACAATGTATACATTTTTCTGAGATCTGCACCGACCTAGATTCAGAAGACTACTGATCTCAGGTCAGTTGTGTAGCCGATGCAAATGTTGGGGCGTGACCGTTCTCTTTAATACACCCATGGCTGTGACAAAGGTTCCGGATTTTGGGATGCTTACGCAGCAACTCAGCTTTGTTGAGATTCGCCCGTTTCAGCTGCAGTTTCAAAATATGAGATTTTCATAGTAAAGGGTGTCAATGGGATTTTGAGCTTATATGTATGTCCTATTTACTCCAACGAACTGTCGTTATTCAACTATGACAGGGTAAAATCGGTTTTCATTCTATCACCCCTTTAAAATCCAAAATGTGAATGCAATTTCAACAGCAGCACAACCTTACTGCATACTAGTTGTCTTATCTGATGCCATCACTAGGCTGATTTAATAATATAATTGAGGCTGCTATATTTAACTGTGAGTTCATTTCATTCAGGTGTGAGAATGGTGGATCAGGAAAGACAGGAAGGCAACAGGTAGGTCTAACATGAGGTGGAAGTGTAGGGGGAGCAACTTGACACCAACAGATTAATTTCTTCATATTATTAATATGGAAAAACTAATATGGAAAATCTATTACATAATGTTTGTTTGACAATATGTCTTAGTGGGAGAAGAACACAGACAAGGAGTGAATGAGACAGACATGAGGACGGCGATGGCATCAGGTAGAGATGAGACCAGTGATGACATCAATGAGATGAGACGGGTGATGACATCAGGTAGAGATGAGACCAGTGATGACATCACGTGAGATGAGACGGGTGATGACATCAGGTAGAGATGAGACCAGTGATGACATCAGGTAGAGATGAGACCAGTGATGACATCACGTGAGATGAGACGGGTGATTACATCAGGTAGAGATGAGACCAGTGATGACATCACGTAGATGAGACGGGTGATGACATCAGGTAGAGATGAGACCAGTGATGACATCAGGTAGAGATGAGACCAGTGATGACATCACGTAGAGATGAGACCAGTGATGACATCAGGTAGAGATGAGACCAGTGATGACATCACATAGAGATGAGACCAGTGATGACATCAGGTAGAGATGAGACCAGTGATGACATCACGTAGAGATGAGACCAGTGATGACATCAGGTAGAGATGAGACCAGTGATGACATCACGTAGAGATGAGACCAGTGATGACATCAGGTAGGAGTTCTATTAGTTAGACCACACAAAACTAAATGTCCAGTATGGTTTGGAAGTTCTGTTGACCAACCTATTCACTGTGTCCTTTTTGGGGAAAAATAGTGCAGACAGAGATGGAAAATATAACAGTTAGCCTGTCTGACAGCGAACGATAGTAAACAAATCAGAACACAAATTTAAACATCCGCAACGCATATGCTCAAATGCCATCAATGATGATTTATTTATTGTAATGAATATACAGTACAAGAAAAAGTGGGCTACAATAATGTGGTTGCCATGGGGGCAACCAGGGGGTGATGATTAGGTTGCCACTTGTCACAATTTGGGGGAGGGTCAAAATTGTTTCTGCATACCCCTGTCACACTGGGCTAGTTGCGCCCTTGCTGCTGCTGCTGTTTCTCTGTCTCCTCTCTGTTTGGAAGCAGCTCCACATCATCTGTCCTCTGATATGAAAACAGCTGAGTTATGATCATATTGGGGGGAACATTAAACTAGCAGCCAGAGAGTCTGTTTATCACACATTGCTGACAGAAAACGCCGGGTTTAAAAGTCAACTCGCTTTCATAACAAACACAATTTTCTCCATTAAATATTCAGCTGATGGTCTGAAGTTACCTACACTGTAAAATATTACAGACCCATTTAGTTATGTCCACTTATTTCTTATTTTTAACTGAACGAGCTTATGCAAGTTGTGGATTTTGAACTCAACTTTATGAGTTTTTGGAAAGTTAAACTTGCATTTATTCATTGGGTTGACTATTTAAAAAAATGTACGTGTTGATTGAACTTGGGTATGTAAGTTAAGTTATCAGTTGAAAAAAAGTGTGTGTATGTGTTGCAACAAAAAAGAGCTGCCTTTAGAGTTTAAAATAACCTGTCTTCTTCCACAGCAAAGTTAAAGAATGGACACAATAAATTAATTTTACCACCGCGCAAGTGATGTAGCCTATTCAAATTTCTACTAAAATATAAAACGTGTTGTGGAAAACAAGAAAGCACTGGTGCCCGGCGGAGGGGGTACCTGTCAACAACTTGTGAATTTCACTTATCTCAAATTCAAATGGAAAGTTCTTTTCAAAAGTCAAACGTTTAGCTCGCTCCACATTTAACCCAACCCCGATCTGCAGTCAGGTGCAATTGGTTCATTGGCTGGCCAATTCCCATGATGCAAGGCGGTAAATAGAGTTGTGTTAAAATTTTCTGAAAAGTTTGCAGTTTTTCTGAAATACAAATGTAACTTTATGAATTCCGTTTATTAAACGTGTGTTTAGAATGTAGTGTTTTGTTGCCTGGTAATTGTCATTGTTGTGCTGGTTTACATTTGTAACCATGAGTTAAGTGACTTAAGTTACGTTTGATAAGAAGAGCTGGAGTATTAAAGTGTTAGACATTGAGCAGTAATAGGCTTTCTTCAGTCATTAATCTGTGTGGCGTCACTTCACTAGTGGCCATGTCAAGCGATGCAAGATCAATAGAGAGGCTCCTATTTTGCACGGGCCCTGGTTTCACCCAAGCACCCATGCTGTCTCTGCTATAAAAGTGGTTATGTTGTTTTAACTTGAAACTGTGAGTTCAAATAAAGCAGGAAAGTATGTTTGTTATACTAGGCAAGGAAGGTTTCTTGCATTATTAAAGAAAATAAATTATTTGTTTTAACTTAAAGTATGAAGTTAAACCAAGTAATGTAAAGTTAAATCAACTAAAAGAGCAAATTTTAACAAAACTAGAACACTGTAGTTACATCAACATCTTTAACTTTAATTTCTAAGTTGAAACAAAGGCAGTCTTCAAGTTGAGTGAACTTCGATTTTCATGGCAGCAGGGGAACTTGCATTTCCAAGTTAAACTAACATGAAATTTATTACAGTGTAGCAACAGTGTATGTTACCGCCGTTTGGGTGGCCGATTTATTGGAATAAGCTCACACAAATGGTAGTTTAACCTATGATTAACCTGGAATATCATGCAGGCATTCTGAAAAAACATTATATTCGGTAAGCCTTAATATACCCAGACGATGAAATAGAGGAAGAGTGGGGGTAATGGGCTCGGACCACGTTACGGTCACATGATTATTTTTCTGTAAAATCTGTAGTGGCTGGGAAAAGTATTACAACATATGACATTAAAATAGCTTAAATGAGGCTCAAACAACGTTTTGTATAAGGTGAGAAGTGCTGAGTGTGGGAGAAAATGTCTAAACTTAAAAAATAACCCAACATATTTAGATAATGTTTTTGTTAGATGATCAATATGACATTTGAAATTTAAACATTCATCAATATAAACACCAAGGAATTTAGTGGTGTTTAATCTTTCAATAATTTGGTCATTTATTTTAAGACAAACTTGCCTGTTTTCCATTTGATTTTTATTGGAATGAAACACAATGTAGTTCGACTCGAGAAATGTACCAAAGCGACTGAGAACAACTGTAAATGAGTTGAGCTGCTCTACAATCTGTCCCTATCTTCCTCTGGTTGGGAATCACTGCCCCGGTATAATGTAGAGAGGGAGAGAGCCCTCTGCTGGCAAGATCTGGGCTAACATCCTAGAGACACACCTGGTAACAGAATACAGGTAAGAGACAGGAATAACACCACCACACATCCTAGAGACACACCTGGTAACAGAATACAGGTAAGAGACAGGAATAACACCACCACACATCCTAGAGACACACCTGGTAACAGAATACAGGTAAGAGACAGGTAACACCACCACAACTAGAGACACACCTGGTACAAATACAGGTAAGAGACAGGAATAACACCATCACACATCCTAGAGACACACCTGGTAACAGAATACAGGTCAGAGACAGGAATAACACCACCACACATCCTAGAGACACACCTGGTAACAGAATACAGGTAAGAGACAAAGTCATCATGTGTTTGACACTTTATGTTTCTCTGATTAAAGAATGTTTCTGTTTCTTCTTGTTCAATGCAAGAACACAACTAACAGAAACAGAAAATGCTGAGTCATGCTGCTAACCACCAACTCATGTTTTAAATAGTTAAAGAAAAGATTCAAACTCTTTTTGTTTGTTCATTTTCACAACTTTATTAAATTCATAAGAACAAAACAATTTGAGTTAAAATTCACTCTTAAAAAACTCTTTTATTTCTTACTAAAATATATGAAGTTTATGACCAAATGTGACAAATAAAAATCCTCAAATCTTCATGTTGAAGAAGCTGGAAGCTGTAAATATTTAGTATTTTAGTTTAGAAGATGTTACAGACACACAAGTCTCATGACTAACTTTAGGTAAATGTTTAAAGTTTGAATCTCTAATAAGGTGACAGAACAACAATCATACATATAATTACTTTATAATATTACTCTCACATGAAGAAAGAGATTTAGTCTGATGAAAATAGATTTTAAACATTCAACACTAAAGATAATTTATATTTTAAACAAATTAAATAATGTTAATGTTAAAACATCTCCACCACAACCTGAAAATAATATACATAAAATATCAGAAATCAGTAAAACATGTCGGTTATATTTCCCCACAGACGATAAATCAGATAAATACTAAAGTCTTGTTTTATTCTAACAACAGTCTGAAGCTCAAATATATTACGTTTATCACCAAATATGACAAGGAAAAGCATAAAATCTTCATGTTTGAGAAGCTGTGAATATATTTAGTGTTTCTGCTTGCAAAGAACCAGACTTTTCTCTGATGAAACCAGACGCAGCAACTCAACATTACAGCTCCTCCCTCTTCCTCCTCCTCTTGTTGGTCTTGCTTGTCTTTGTGGAAGACGTTTCCATCGGCCTGCTTCCTCCAGCTCAGTTTGATGTTGTGGTCCAGCCCCTGGGCCCTCAGCTTCTGTTTCAGCTGAGACACAAATAAGGGGTAGGGGGGCGCAAATTAAAACCAGGGCCGTCCTTCAGAAAGTTTTCAACATTCTGCATCAATTTATTGTGCAAATGTCTTTATGTATGTAAAGGAAATTGTTATTTTATTATTATTATTCTCCTGTATTGTTCAAAATGTTCCACATATTCAAAACATCACACATGTTTGGGGAAGTTTTTTAGGAATCATGTAGCTCTTGTTAACCTTGTTAAAGCCATGAGCTCCAAAGTTTAAAAGACATGACGTCAAAATCACCAGAGACACGTTGTGTTCTTTAACTCCCCGATGGTGCAAAGTAGACACACATCTGGTTTTCCGTCGCATTGTTTTGGGGAGTGGGATGTCTTTCATATTTATTTAGGGGGACAAATGTATGTCTTCTAAACATATGGGGGACACACCCCTGCATCCCCCTGATATCTACACCTATGATCCAAACTCCTCCACATCATCACTCACAGAGAGACACATCACATCCTGCACTGGTAGTTAGACTGGACTCATATATACTTTCTTCTCTTGTTCATAATTTTCTCAGATTGCTGGATTGTATTTGTACATTTTTCTGGAGTCAGATAGAAGCTGTGTTGATTCATAATTAGTCCTAATTCTCCCTCAGAGTGCCACTACTAGACTCTCTACTTATGCACAAAGCTCATGTCATGTATCTGACCAAAGTGATGTAATGTGTATGATGTATGTAGCTTTTAAATGTTCTTATTTAGCTGTATTTTTAGTATTTCTTTATCTGATTCCTCCTCACACGTTTCTTTAATGCTGGAAGGTGAATACAGTTTTATCTTCTTTTAATTTATTTTTTTAAGAGTCATTTGGTTGTTCTGTTTTAGTATAAAAGTATAAAACCTGATTTACCTGCTTCAACATGGCCTCCATCACAGCAGGGTCCTTCAGATCCAGATTCTTCTTGTTCTCAAACTTCACTTTCAGCACTTTCTTTGGAAACACCACTTTGTAAAAATCAAATAAACTTTATGAGTTCTTAAACATTTCTTTCTGGATAATAATCATCATCCTGTTCATTCCTCATCATCAGTTTAAACAATAGATTCAACACTAACTGATCATCTGCAGCTGATCACCACTGCATGCTAACTTTACTAACTATTCCATGGAAATGATCCACATCATCATGTTCACATTTACTCTCCACAACCTGATGTTTGGTGTTCAGATTCCCGGGTTAGCACTAGGGAGGTAACGATGGTTGAATATGAATATAAATGTGTAAAGATAACAACCGGTTGAGATAACAAATGAATGTTGATGCAGTTTTTAAATGTCCTAGAGCGTAATCTACTTTAGATTTACCTTGTTTGACTTCAGACGTCACTACGTCTTCTTAGTTTATTTGAAGAGATTTGTTTCTATTAATTTAATATTTAGATGTGGGATTTGTTTTAAACATCTAACTTTGTTCTTTAAGATAAAATACAGTTTCAGAGTCACTTTTGATAAGAGGACACATCTGTTGTTTTGCACAGTTTATAGAAATAAAAGAAGATTTTCACTCATTCTGTTAAAAACATCTTGAGAAAACCGTATCATCAACTTAAAATCCTGAATCCAATCGTGAGTTGAGTATATCGTTACATCCTATTGTCCTGAATCTAAATGTAAAAGCTGTTTGAATCCTGGGTTAGCACTCACCTGGACCGTAGCAAATGAACGCTCTCTCCATGTCACAGGGCCAGCCCTCCCAGTCTCCTGATTGGCTGAAGTCTGCAGCCACACAAGTCTCGTTCCGTTGTTGTTATCAGGTTGCCCGTTTTTCCAGAAGCTGAATGAGGAGGTACTTCCATCTGACCACTTCCAGGGGTCTCTGAAAAGGCCGATCCAGACCCAGTTTCCCCAGGTATCATCGCCTGTATCTTCTGGTTGTCTGTCATGTTCCTCACACTGGCCAGGTCTGTGTGGTGAGTTTCGCAGTAGCTCTGGGCTTCAGTCCATGTCTTAGAGGTGTTGATGAAGACAAAAGTCACATCTGATCCTGAAAATGAAGCACAGAGAAGTGTAGAGGCAGCATAACATACAACCTCTGTAGGATTCTAGTAGGGTACAGATTTGATCATTGGCAAATTATCAAAGAGGTTTTATCAATATTAATAAAGTTATGAATATGGTTATTAATAACTTTATCAAATCGACAAACAATCAAAACGGGGCACCACCCTGCTAGTCAGGGACCAATAATCAAACTGTGGAACAGTCTCATTTCTGTGGTAATCCTTTAAAAAGGAACTAAAGGAAGGGGTGAATCCAAACACGGACCTGATCGACCAGCGATTATTACAACAAGTACACAAATAATCACAAGCAACGGCTAATTAAGTATTATAAGATTTATTAACGTCACAATTATCAGTATCTAATCAATAATCCTTCAATAATAAACTTATATATCTTTTACCATATCACAACCAAAACAAAGCCAAAACAAAGCAGCATGTGTCATGGACACGTCTGTGGGTGTGTGTGTGTGTGTGTGTGTGTGTGTGTGTGTGTGTGTGTGTGTGTGTGTGTGTGTTTTGTGCTAAGGAGGAGGGGCGGTGTCAAAATGTATTCCTAACACAAAAACCAAACTGGCTACTCCTGTGAGCTGCACAAAACTATTTAGCCTCAAGAGGGCGGTAGTGGTGCTGCGACGGGAGGGGCTGAAGAAGCCGGGAGGGGTTGCTAGGCAACGCGCATGTGTTAGCTCTGTACAAGGTGATGCCGACTCCACGTGGGAAGCTAGCCTACAGCGTTAGCTCGGGAGATACGGCGCTAGCCTGTGTGTGTGTGTGTGTGTGTGTGTGTGTGTGTGTGTGTTAGTAAGAGGAGAAAGAGAAGAAGAGTAAAGAAAAGAGGCACTTTGATCTTAATTATCAATAATGACCTAGTTCCCCTCAGCCACTCTGTCCTACAGACTGAGACTTTTGGTTTTGCTGAGGGAAACGTCACTATAACCACTCCAGTAGCTAGCAGCTGATTTTCGCGATTCTATCGCAGACAGTAACTAAATTCCATGAAAGGAGTGACTTAGCGGTAGTGCGGTTTTAAACCAGCTACATAACACAACATAAACCAACGGTATAATTGATCGTTTATACATTCACAGACAGATTAATAATCACATATGGATCAGTACATGATTAAATCAGATCACATTAATGGCAACAATGGTAGCGAACCCCTCATTAGTAAACACACTACTTATCTCTGCCCAGACGCGTCAGCCGGTTTCGGTGTTTTTAATCTGTGTTCATCCGTTTTTGTTTTCTGTCCATAGATTCCACAGAAATGAAACAGAACGAATCCCGGGGGGCTCGCCAGGGCCCCGGAGAAACCCCCTCCAAAAAGGCAGTAAGGGGAAGAGTTTGTCGACTTTGAGAAGAAAAACGTTGTTTCCTTCTCACTGCAGTTATGAAAAACACTGGTGCGTTTTCAAGGATCCTCCGAAATTAAATCCAATTTCTCCAGAAAATAGAAGTTGAGCACAAGCGCGCTGTTGCTCCTGTCAGCAACGGGAGTTGCAGGTGAAGACGAGGGAGTTTCCTAGGGTCAGGTTATTTATAGGTTCAGACCCCTGCTGTGTTTATGGTCCCGCTGAACCAATAGGAAGACTCGAAACTCTTGAAAGGGTGAAAACTACAATATTGTAGTCCTTTGACTTCCTGACAGTTGTGAGGCGTTTTCCTTCTGGCTGGCCCTTTCACATAGAGGTGTGAATTAACCAGGCTTTGGGGTTTACATACAGGCCAAGATTCCTTTGTCTTGGCCACATGTCCCCTTGTCTCTGAGCACATGTGTGTCTTGTATCCAGAGGTCAGTTTAATCTGAGGCCTTTTGGGTTAAAATCAGGTTTAACCAGACTCTTGGTCCCCAACACCTCCCATTCATCCACATCTGGGATTCATGTGTTTATAATATCTACAATGAATCCACTGACATATAAAGAACCACATCAATAAACTAACAAATAACTTTATTTACTCTCCACATTAATAACAAATGTCCTTAACCGCAGAACCCTAAAGGATCGTCCACGATCCCAAACGGCACCTGTAATTCATATTTAGATAATTTAATAACCGTGAAAACATAGCTTCTTACTGATTATTCCTGCTAAATGCTAAGGAGTTAGCCATCACGGTGTCTTTGATGTCTTTCTAGCCTTTCCAGGAGGTTTTCTATCCAGCCTGGATCTTATTGCCTTTTTCTGAGTTGTTTAGCAATAAATCCAAACTCTTACATCCAAGATTTATCTACTTGATGTCCATAATTTTACGTTTGGTTTATAATTTTTAAATCTCCCATGATGCTTTGCGAGAGTGTGTTGATATTTTTCAACCAATGGGAAGGCAGGTCCGTCACACAAAGACTATATAGTGGAAAAGATAGTTCACTCCAAGGAACCGAGTGAGAAAAAAGAGTGAAGTGAAAAGAGAGATAACTCCGGTCTATGACCGTTCTACAGAGAAGAATGACGTCACTGTTTAGATATTTGGGATACATTTGGGCCTTTTTTGAAGAAATGTAAATAGTTTGTCATTTATATTTAGAGTTATAATGTTCATTAGGTTTATTTTTGCACTGGATGACTCCAAATATATAGGAGAACTGTTTTAGACAACACAGATGCTTGTGTAGCATTGCTGTGTGTGTGATATCAATAAATATGACATTATTATTTTGATTATTGGCATAAGTGAATGTCATGACGGCAAAAGCATCCAGACTTTTTTGAAATAATGTATATAATTTGTCAACTGTATAAGTTATAATGTTTATTTCTTCACAGTTTGACACCCAAGACATATGAGAAGTGTTTTAGAGATTGGCTTAGCTTTTATTGCTCTGTGTGTGATATCAATAAATATCTGTGAGATTCATTTTCTGTTTTATTTATTTATTTGTCTTTAAGGTCATACAACCTTTTTTTACATTCAAGAGACCTCGCTACAGCACAATTATTCTAATAGCGCAGTTTTTCCTGAAAAAATGATGTACTGTAGACAACGGGGTTGATGATTTACAAGCTTTTTAGAAAATAAAACCAGACGGACAATGAATTGGTAAAATGGCCTCAGGGTTATTATTAAATCTACAAAACAATCTAAAATAACAAGATTATATTGTTGTTTTTCTGCATATTAAAATTCTCTCAGGCTAATTTAACACACATTTTCTTTCGAATTGTAAGATGCATTGTTAGGCACTGTAGATTGTCGTGGAACTTCAGGTTTACGAATGCACACGGCAATTTACAGGCAACACAGAAAAGTGCCGTGAATTGTCCGAAATTGAGGTGGGTCTTGCTTGCGCAGTTGTCCCCCATGACCTCCCTCTTTAACATGTAAATGAAAATGCTGTGAGCTATACAAATGCAAATCAGGGTAGCAGCAGGGGGAGTTTTACCCCAGGTGACATTTTTCTAAAAGGTATTAACTTAATTTTAAGAAAATCTCTTAAAATAGATCAGACTCAGTATAGCCTAATTGTAGACAAGAATTTTAGCTTGAATTGATTTTTTTAATGAAAGTATGCTAGATTAATTACTGTGTATGTCATTAGTAATGACTAATGTTATGTAAAAAAGATACAGAAAATAATTTATTTCAACAATTAGTTTTAATCAGGCTTTGCCACAAAGGTAAAATGTGCATTCCATGTAAACAACATCATCTCCTGAGCTCAACCCCTGTACATAGTGACATGACTACAGTCTTTGGTCTTGCTCATCCAACACTGTCTGGTGGAATGGAGACAGAGGCTCCACTGTACAGTTATCTAAGAGAAGTCTTTCTGCTGACACCAAAACACTGTGCTTCACATAAAGCATATCAGGTTTGTCACTGCATGACAAGGTCCCAACCATTTGTCTTCTTAAAATACTGGCAAATTCAGCACCATATTCACATGTCCATGGCATATGAAGCTGTTGGCTCTGCTGAAATGGCCTCATAATCCAGACTTCAATTGTCCTATTGTTATTAAAGGTATTATGGAGGGTTTTCTTTTTCGGGTGGATCATCAAGACTATTGGTCCTCCTAGTTGTCAATCATTCTGGTGATATGTTTACCTAAGGCCATCGTATCGCGCTCGTCCTACCGTAGTTTTCTATGACTGAATATGCTTTCATTGAATGAATTGCATTAATTCTTCTGTATAAGGACATAGATCGTTAATAGATACCGATCTTAACCGGCATTCTTTTTTACAGACTAACCTCGCCTCATAACCAGGCTGTGACCTATATTTGCCGCGAGCTGTCTACAAGTCCAGATTTACATGATGCTGATAATGACGCCATTGTGTGTAAATAATTTGTACTTTTTCATCTTTCCTTGTTTAATTTTACTGTAACTTGTTTTTTTTTATTCATGCCACTCTCATTTAATTGTTTTCTAGCTGCCTGTAAGACATATTACGAGACAGCACGCAGGAACTTCAGCTAGAAACAACCAGATGCGGCATCGCGGGCAGAAGCTGTGAAGAGTTCAGCTCGAGTCGGGCCGAGAAGAAAAGAAGGTAAGATTAGATCCGTCTTTGGTCAATGTGAATATTTTTCAGGTGCATTCATAGATGTGTTGTGTCCATAAGCAGTAGGCTATATCACGCAGTAGGCTACTGATTATGGAGGACTAAAATGACATAAGGAAAAATAAATGTGAGAAATAAATGCAGAAATATAGTGAAAATAAACACATTTTGGTAACATAAATAGCTATTTCTGTATTTTTACATGTATTTATTTTATTTATTCATTTCTATATGTATTTATTTATGTATTTATACATTTATTTATATATTTATGTATTTATATATTTATTTATTTACATATTTATTTATTTATTTATTTATATATTTATGTATTTATATATTTATTTATTTATTTATTTATACATTTATTTATTTATACATTTATTTATTTCTGTATTTCCACATTTCTACATTTATTTATTTCTGTATTTCCACATTTCCACATTTATTTTTCCTTTGCGCCTGTATGCTAATTGAGTGGGGGTGCCAACATCAGTCTGAAGAAGGATTGGTTAGCTGGGGACCGTGTCGCTAACCAGACAGAAGCGAACAATCCATCTATCCATCTCTGGACGCAGGCTACCTATGAATGCTGCAGCTAGTGTGTAATACGCGTAATGAGTCGGGCAGTGTTTAAAGAGCAATGTGCAGGTTCAATTCATAACTGAATTAATAGTAATTTATTGTGTTTGTGCTGGTTGCACAAAGTCCAGTCTGTCAGGAAATCGGTGTACATCATTTTCCTTGTAGGAAAAGTAAGGTTTTTCGTTTTTGGGGGTGCGCGTTTTGTGCAGGTGAAGTGAGCAGACTTCACTGCCGTCTGTCACCACACACTCGGTCGTTTGTGGTGCTCATTTCCCCGGAGAGTTATAGACCTGGAGATTTGTTGGAGTCTCGGATGGGATTTTGGAGTAAGGACAATGTAAGGCTGATTACCGATGCTGTTCCCTCGGTGCACTCGATGGAATCAAGTCCACCACCATCAAAGCTTTCACCTGAATCTGGCGCGGGTCGGGACTGGAGGACCAAGTGCTAGCTAGCACTTGCAGAAATTCCTGCACCGAAAAGAGCTCTTAGCAGAGTAAGTCTTACTTTTAATTCTTTTAACTCTTAATTTGGCTGATTTTGTAATGTTTTAACCTAATAATTTCAGAATAAAGAAGTGATTTGAGCGTGTATGTATTGGGCAATCCACCATCTAACTAGTAACATACATGTTAACTTGGCTATTGCATTAGCAAACATTTGGTAGCTGATGATTTGATGACAGGAGTAGCTAAAATTGCGTCTGAAATCATTCCCTCATCTGGATTAAAAATGCGCTGATTGCAAAATCCTAGCATCAGGGCTTCAGTATACAGAGAGAGGGAGAGACTGAGCTTTAGAACAGGTTTTCGTAATTGTCTGCCTTGACATCAATGCAGTTTGCATTAAGCTAGCTATGAGCTGTTGGCAGCTAGCTAGCCCAAACACCCCTTTATTTTATTAAGCTAGCTATGAGCTGTTGGCAGGCAGCCAGCTAGCACAAACACCCTGTTTTCCTGCGATTTTATTAGCTAGCTATGAGCTGTTGGCAGGCAGCTAGCTAGCCCAAACACCCCGTTTCCCCAGATTTTATTAGCTAGCTATGAGCTGTTGGCAGGCAGCTAGCTAGCCCAAACACCCCGTGCTCCCGATTTTATTAGCTAGCTATGAGCTGTTGGCAGGCAGCTTCCTTTCTTTTTTTTTTTTTTTTTTTTTTTTTTTTTTTTTTTTTTTTTTTTTTTTTTTTTTTTTTATAAAAAAAAAATAAAAAAAAAAAAAAAAAAAAAAAAAAATAAAAAAATAAATATTTTTTTTTTTTTTTTTTTTTTTTTTTTTTTTTTTTTCCTCCACCTAACAAAAAAAAAAAAACCCCAACAAAAAAAACAAAAAAAAAAAAAAATTTTTAATATTTTAAAAAAAAAAAAAAAAAAAAAAAAAATAAATAAAAAATAAAAAAAAAAATATTTTTTTTTAATTTTATTTTAATTTTAATTTTTTTTTTTTTTTTTTTTTTTTTTTTTTTTTTTTTTTTTTTTTTTTTTTTTTTTTTTTTTTTTTTTTTTTTTTAAAATTTAAAAAAAAAAAAAAAAATAAAAAAAATATTTTTTTTTTTTTTTTTTTTTTTTTTTTTTTCTTTTTTTTTTTTTTTTTTTTTTTTTTTTTATTTATTTTTAAATTTTTACACATTCTCATCAGTGACATATAGTCCTAAAAGCATATTTAAAGATTATGAATTTATCAAAAATGACTTATGTAAAAAAATATTTACAAAGGAAATGCACAGCACATCATAGAGGCTAACCTGTTGTGCTTCTGAGACAAGACAACCTTGCCAGAGGGCCTCCTTGTGTACTCAGGCCCCGCACATCAGAATAAAAAAAAAAAATTCTGTGTTCAGCAAAAAACTGAACAGCGCAGACTGCCATGTCCCGGTGCCAGATTCCCCCACAAGAAAACACAGCCACACTCCACAGCTGCCAGCACCCCAACCACTGTGTCCAATCCAGCCACCAGCCAACAGCAACGCAGCACCCCGCACATCGATGCTCCAGGCACCAAAAAGGAAATGAAACCCCGCCCCTATTCGTCCCGCCTCCAGCATCAGAAATGAGAAATGTTTTGAAATAATAACCTTTAAATATGCATTAAATAGCCAACAGATCAGGGATATTGATAAGTTATTTCAAAGTTGTTTTTTCCCCACAAACTAACAGCTGTGAAAGTTGTAAAAAGATTTCTGAGAAATATTACAGGTGGTTTGATGGCTATATATTCAGAAATGAGAAACCTATTAAATTGCTAATCTTTATATATGCATGTTATACTGATGAGGACGCTATGGGATTTGCTAACTACTTTTCACAAACTAACAGCTGTGAAATTTGTGAGAGGATGCCAGAGACATATCCCAGGTGGTTTGATGTGATTATATTCAAAAATGAGGAAGCCAATGAATTGAAAAGCTTTAAATATGCATTTATAGACTATAGGCGACCCGATGAGGATGCTAGGGATTTGCTAAATACATTTTCACAAACTAACAGCTGTGAACGTTGTGGGAAGATATCTGAGAAATATCACAAGTGGTTTGATGTCAATACATTCAAAAATGAGAAACCTATTAAAGAAATAAGCATTAAATAGCCGACAGACCAGGGATATTGATACAGTATTTTCAAAGTATTTTTTCACAAACTAACACCTGTGAAAGTTGTGAGAGAATGTCTGAGACATATTACAGGTGGTTTGATGTCAATACATTCATAAATGAGAAACCTATTAAAA
Organism: Perca fluviatilis; assembly: GCF_010015445.1. Taxonomy (NCBI): domain Eukaryota; kingdom Metazoa; phylum Chordata; class Actinopteri; order Perciformes; family Percidae; genus Perca; species Perca fluviatilis. The sequence goes on from NC_053116.1 coordinate 42,207,097, forward strand.
TAATAATCTTTATATATGCATGTTATAGACATCATGTCAGTTATGCGGATGCTAAGGGTTTTGATAAAGACTTTCACAAACTTGCAGCTGTGAAATTTGTAAAAGGATGTCTGAGACATATTACAGGTGGTTTGATGCCAACATATTCATAAATAAGGAAGCCATTGAATTGAAAAGCTTTAAATATGCATGTTAGATGCTAAGGGATTTGCTAAAGAATTTTTCACAAACTAACAGCTGTGAAAGTTGTGATAAGATGTCTGAGACATATTACAGGTGATTTGATGTGATTATATTCATAAATGGGCAAGCCATTGAATTGAAAAGCTTTAAATATACATTTATAGACTATAGGTCACTGATGAGGATTGTAAGGGATTTGCTAAAGACTTTATCACAAACTAACTGCTGTGAAATTTGTGAGAGGATGCCAGAGACATATTCCAGGTGGTTTGATGTGATTATATTAAAAATGAGGAAGCCATTGAATTGAAAAGCTTTAAATATGCATTTATAGACTATAGGTCACTGATGAGGATGCAACGGGATTTGCTAAAGACTTTTCACAAAACCAACAGCTGTGAAAGTTGTGATAAGATGTCTGAGACATATTACAGGTGGTTTGATGTCAATATATTCATTAATTAGACAATGGTTGAAACTACCATATTTATTGGTAACTATAGCCTACATCTTTATTTACTTTTATTTATTTTCTATATTTACAAGTGTGAAATGTTTAATGGCTCTCCCTCTCTTTAATGGAAGTTGTTTGAGATGTCTATGTTGTAAAACAAAAAAGTTAATGAAGATTAAAATTAGTGGAGTTGCAATTTTACGCCGGTCCCTAAGTACGCCTATTGTGACGGGAGCGTTGGACAGACATTCAGTTCTTTGCGTTCTAAACTGTGTCGATATTTTTGGTGATTTTGAGTTAAAAATAAGTGTGAAACGTCTGTCTAAATAAGCATTACAACATACCCAGAAACTGGGGAAATCAAAGTATTGACACGGAGCTATTGAAGGTAATCCGCGAAAACCGCCGAATGTCAAATATTAAACTATCTTCACCGCGGTCCGTGACCTTCAGATTTTGGCAGAGAGTGCAGCCAGTAATGAAGGGATAGATGCACCTAGCACTGTAGATTTTGAAGAGACAGAGGGCTTCTCTCTACAGGATCCTGGACCATTAGTGCTTCGTCGTGGGTCACAGTGCAACATCACATGTCTGCAATGCTCATCAGGTAGTGTAACTTGTATCTATCATTAGCTGTATATGACACATAAACATTTACAAATTACTTCTAATGGTAGGAAGAAGACATTTCATACTGGACTGTATTAGGTTGTGCATGTGTTGTGACCACTCTCTTTTTTGCCTAGCAGTTTTCCTTGGACTAGGGTGGCCCCTAAATCATGGCTGCAGCTGTCGCCGTGGTCCTGCTACACCCTGCTACGCCGTGCAGTTCCCTGCTACGTCCTGTAACGCCCTGCTACGCCATGAACTACTGCAACTACTATTTATAGTCGTAGTTCAATTATCTTTATTGTGACTATTATTGCCACTGTTCATCACACCCCCAACCAACACCGTCAGACACCGCCTACCAAGAGCCTGGGTCTGTCCCAGGTTTCTTCCTGAGAGGGAGGTTTTCCTCGCCACTGTCACACTGAATGCTTGCTCTTGGGGGAATTACTAGAATTGTTGGGTCCCTGTAAATTATAGTGTGGTCTAGACCTACTCTATTTGTGACTTGAGTGTCTTGAGATAACTCTTGTTATGATGTATTAAAGTTGATAAAGATGAGACTTTATTGATCTGGTGGTGAAATTCACAAGCTACCTGCCAAGTCAAACTTCTAAAAGTAATGCAAAAGTAGTGTAAAGGATTACAATTCAGAGAATATTTTAATATAACTAATTACTCTGAAATGACAGTAACTAGTAATCTATAATGAACTGCATTTTGGAAGTAACTTGCCCAACACTCCTAGTTACTATCAATGAAATTATGAATACATTTTATACAACAAGACACTTTGTGATTGTGTTCATTTTGTGAAAACAAAATATATTTATTGATTGCCTCCCTTCCTCTGGAAACTGCCTCCTGATTGCGGCCACAACACAAGCTGGTATTGCCTTCCTGATCTCCCTGCCCAGAAACCCATATGTCTATCGGACCACCTGCCTATAGGCTGTGTATCGGAATTGCCTAGAGAATGATAGGGGTGCAATGTTGATATTGATAATCCTGTTAACATAGTCAATATGATCAAGAGTGATAGACTTATTTGATGTAACATTTTCAGTTATTCTATTCCATAAAGGTATGTATGCACATCAGAGTTTAAAAATCTGCTAATCCCTCAGCATCAATAATGCACATTAGATTAGATTATACTTTATTGTGATTGTGCAGAGTACAAGTACAAAGACAACAAAATGCAGTTTGCGTCCAACCAGAATTGAAAAAAAATCAAATATGTATAACTAAGTGTAAGTAATGAACAACATGTACAGATATGTGCAATGTAGTAGGAGTAACATAGTAAGAATATAGATATATGCAGGGTATTAACAGAATATATTATAAGAAAAACGGGATAAATATGGATATTCAGTATGAACCACATAGACAGATATGTGCAGTGTGGTAACAGTACCATTGTAGTGCAGAAACGATAACGTAAGAATAAGTGTACTGTATGTGCAGGAGGAATAGTATGAAGTGCAGTAGAATATGGCTATATATAAGTAGTTACAGTATGTACATTAATTATTTTGATACAGTTTGTTATTTGTGTAGAAAACTGACGACTATAATAGAAGTGTATAATAATATAATAGTGTTATAAATTACTCTCATCTAAACATACTCTGGTCTGTTGGCTTGGAGAGGGCCATACTCCTGCCTGAAGTTGAGGTATGCTACCTGCAGCGAGAACGGGTTGAGGCAGCAGGCATCAAAGCCGGGATGGAGCGTCAGGCAGGTAATGTCCGTGGCCGGGACTAAACCCTCAACTAGTGCCCAGTAGGCATCCACCTCTCGACAACACATGCTGTCCACCGCCGACGCCATAGCCTCACAATGTCCGCACAAGCACCTAGCCAACAAAACGATTATGTGCTAGTGCTAGCCTGTTTCTCTTAATACATCCATGGCTTGGATGGACTCCACAGCGGAAGTTATTTTATCACAATTTCATCTCAAAATATCGTTTATGGCAGTTATATATTCCTCCAGTTTTGAAAAACTAGTTGTTTATCATTAATATACACTATGCTGTATAGGGTGTTCAACCTGCACATAAGCAGCAGAGTAGGCTTCCTTGTACCAGTGAAATCAAGGCAGTAGTAGTAGATTTGATCACATCGCTCTAACCAATCCTTCAGACTGATGTTGGCACCCCCACTCAATTAGCATACAAGCGCAGGGAAAAATAAATGTGGAAATACAGAAAAAAATAAATGTAGAAATGTGGAAATACAGAAATAAATAAATGTAGAAATAAATAAATGTATAAATAAATAAATACATAAATAAATACATAAATAAATACATAAATATATAAATAAATATATAAACAATACATAAATATACAAATAAATATATAAATAAATGTATAAATACATAAATAAATACATATAGAAATGCATAAATAAATACATGTAAAATACAGAAATAGCCCATTTATGTTACCAAAATGTATTTATTTTCACTATATTTCTGCATTTATTTATTTATTTCTACTTTTATTTATTTATTTATTTATTTTTCCTATGTCATTTTTAGTCCTCCATAACTGATTGTCTTTATTGATTGATTTTACAGCTGCTGGAAGCGAGACAGTGTGCTGGCTGTGGGTGAGGTGGGCATTTGGAAGTGCGCTACATAGACATCCAGGACAACGCAACCACAGACGTATGCTACATGGACCGAATTTAGACCGAATGCTGCTGGTTACCTCCAGCTCCGAGCCGGCCGCGGGTTAGATGTGGACGGTGCTGCTTCTGCGGGCGAGGGATATTTGTTGTGTGTGTTGTGTGTCTCCGATGCTTTGTACACAGTTTTTTTTCTGATTGCGTTTGTGTTTTGTGTCAATAAAGCTCTATCTTTGAATAAACAGCACGCTCCTGGCAAATAATTTTTCTTAGGATAACCATGACATGAATATACAACATAGCATATAATAAAATATATATATATATATATAATAAATAAATAAATAAATAAATAAATAAATATATATAATATATATAATTTTATTATAATAATAATGGCCCAGGATGACCAATAGCCTAACCCATGACAGACCTTTCAACCAATGCGAGATTTTTCTTGTTTAAAAGTAGTGGTTTCATCCAATAGCGAGTGAGGAAATTCCAGCCAGGCCAGACGTTCTCTGGCCATGTGCCTATTCATATTCTAATTAGATCCATTAAAACACTTTCAGTGGGAGCTCTCCATATCGTCATGGTTCGTTTCCGACAATATGTGGCACGAAACGAACGTGACGTTCACAGCCTGTAAATTGTCGATAACTGCTGAAAATTAGGGGGATTTCCGGCGTTTACAGGCATTTAAAGGGGCGGAAATCCCACTTTTTATGCAGTGATGTGTGCACATGAGCATGCACGAGTCCAATCTCTATAATATGATCTAATCTGTCTTCCTCTGGTGGTGATGCTGACGACCCACTGAGCTGTTTTATTGCTCTCATTCCTGCCGTCTTATTATCTGCTGCTCAGTCAGCTGGAAAGCTCTTTGAACGGCACTAACCTGTGTGAAAGCTGCTTTTAGTCAGAGTGACTGACTGATACTACAGAGGCCTGAATAATGAAAACAAAGAGGCAAAGAGAAGCAGAGAAGGGAAACTTCACTAGTTCATATTCTCACCTCTGACATCTACGCAGACTGCATATTGGCTGAAGTCACATTTGTCGTCATACCAGAGTCCATCATAAGAATCCATCTCTGTGCAGACTATATAACTGTATCCAGCGATTGGTCGTCCAGGTGCCCATCGTCTGAACTCCATCTCCCGGGTTTGTAGAAACTTGGGTCTGACAGTGACCACCTCCAGCTGCCACCGGACAGTCCTATCCAGGCTCTCTTGATTGTGATATAAAGAATTAGACTCTGCTCTAGCTTTTTGTTGAAGACCAGATGTTTACCTAATCTTTCCATCTCCAGTCTTGATACTATCAGTCTGATCCTCTCGACTCCTTCATTCTGTTACCAGTGTTGGGAACGTTACTTTAAAAAGTAATTAGTTATAGTTACTCACTACTTGTTCAAAAAGAAGTAACTGAGTTAGTAACTGAATAACTCTATAATAAAAATAACTCGTAACCGGGAACGTAACTATTTCGTAAGTTACTTAAAAAATATATATTTTTTTAGCGTTCCACAAGTTTCCTCAAATGATTAAAGGCAGGTTTAACAGACAGGTGTTTAACTTACTTATAACTTTCCATATTTACCGCCGCGACAGACAGCAAGAGATTTATCCTGCACTTCAAGTATTATCTTGGTAAGAAAAGTAAACAGTTACACCATATAAACTTATATGACACATATACTTTTAACAGCATACCTGCCTATCATACGGTTGACTTCAGCCTGTGTCATAGGTTTTATTGTGAGGCAGAAAGATCACAGTACTGGCACCCGCCAGGGGCCACCAGTACAGGCAAACGCTAGGGGCCTGGCAGTACAGGCAAACGCTTAGGGGGCCCGGCAGTACAGGCAAACGCTTAGGGGGCCCGGCAGTACAGGTAAATGCTAGGGGCCACCAGTACAGGCAAACACTAGGGGTCCACCAGTACAGGCAAACGCTTAGGGGCCGACAGTACAGGCAAACACTAGGGGGCCCACCAGTACAGGCAAACACTAGGGGCCGACAGTACTGGCAACCGGCTAGGGGGCCACCAGTACAGGCAAAAAAACCGTAGGGGGCCCGGCAGTACAGGCAGCTGTTGCTGCTTGGAGGACTTTGCTCCGAGTCCTTCTGTGCTAGTGGATGGTGAGCTATATCATCTGTGGTGGAGGTATCACTGGTTTTGGCCACTAGCTTTGCAGATGCGTGTCATTGTGAGATGCTTCATTAAATTAGAGTTGCTTACAACAGATGTAGACAAAGTCTTCGCTCCTGGACGTAATGTACACATGCCTTTCACCACAATTAATTTGAAGTAGTGCTTATATCTCCACCTTGAAAATGCCAACTTTTCATCGGATTGCTCCTGACTCGCCATCTCTGCGGAATCTGTTTAGCTGTTGTGTGTGTGTGTGTATGGCGCTGTGCTAGCATGTGTGTAAAAAACTGTCTTTGATTGGCTACCATGAAACACGACTCTGCCTTAGCCAATCATAATTGCTTACCTCGTTATTAACCCACCTCCTCACTAGCTGCGAGCCAGGGGTGCGTCGGATTACACAGTTTATTCAATCAATGCGTAGTAACGCACCGCATTTAAAGTCCAGTAACGTTAACGGCGCTGTAACGACGGGAAAAAGAATTAGTTAGATTACCCCGTGACTGAAAAATAACGCCGTTACCTAACGCCATTCTTTTAAACAGCGTTATTCCAAACACTGTCTGTTACCCTCCTTTAATAACTCATTACCAGCGATAGTTTCTGATCACTCACAACTGATTTTCAATCAGCTTCTCGAGAACATAGATCTCTGTTGTTGTAAATACTGTTTTGGGATGTTTTAGATTTGTTTTACTGCATTAGTTGTTTCTATGTTTCAATGTGTTGTTACTCTTTCTAACACATCATCTTCTTTTGTTTCCATCTCTCTGCTGCAGCTCAACAGGGAAACACTGTCTGCTGAAGGTTAAACTCAAACACTTTAGACTTCTACTACATTTCAAAGATAAATATTCTACTTCTTACTGCTCTACGTTTAGTTATTAGTTCCTATGGAGGGTTTCAAACCTGCTGTCAGAAAGACTTTGACATGAAAGAGAGAAAGTGAACTCCGTAGCTGTTGTTGGAGTAGACCATGTTTAAATCTGCCGTGTTGTTCAGGATCTTCATAACCTCCATGCTGTCTACAGTGACCAG